>NC_054886.1:2636207-2899559 GCF_018320785.1 Cheilinus undulatus | reverse complement strand
ACAATTCTTTAGTTTGGATGAAAATATTTACAACATCAACACTCTCAAGACTCAGCACAAGTGTTTTAAAAGCCTCTGTGTTTCATCTTCTTCTATCCTTTTTCTAAAGCTAATTCATTCTTCTATTTATGAACAGTTAGTGTAGAACAATTACACATCTAAACATTAGTCTAACACTTGAAGACTACAAAGAACTGTAGCTCTCTATTTTGACACATTTGTGTGTTTTCACTTCAGATCTCCATGTGAAGCTTTTCTCACAACCAACACACCAGTACGGCTCGTGTCCGGTGTGGATACGCAGATGCCTCTCAAGATGGTGAGCTGAAACAAAGCTTTTGTCACAGCGCTCACACTGGTACTCTCTGACTCCAGCATGGGTGAGCTCATGTCAGCCAAGTGAAGATGAACTCCCAAAACTCTTCCCACACTCCCCACAGATGTATGGTTTCAGACTGGTGTGGATGTGTTCATGTGTGATGCATTCCCCTCAACTTCTGAAGGCTTTTTCACAGTGTTTACATTTGTGTGGTTTCTCTCCAGTGTGGATCTGCCGGTGGAGTGTTAAGGTGTTTTTGTGCCTGAAGGATTTCCCACATTGGTCACAACTGTATGGTTTCTCTCCAGTGTGAACTCACATATGCATCTTTAAATCTGATGAAGAAGAGAACTCTTTACCACACTGCTGCCAGTCATGACTACGAGGCGTGCCCCTCCATTTCTAGAACAACAAGAAGCAGAAAAGAAAACATTTATGGTGGAGATCTTCAGCTGACAGCTTTGCATTACCGTGGAGGAGAGTTGTCACAATAGCAGTGTTTTCAATGTCAAACTGATACACTTTTCAATACCACTGCAACAAAAATGGCCTCCTGGTAGGAGTCAGTGGTATGGATAAAAAACTGATTCACATTTTTTTCCTTCATGACCAAAACATCCACAGATTTCATTTCCCTAACATCTGTTGGCATAGTAACATGAAAATGTTTGTTTTTTGGAATTAAAACAACTGTAGAAGACTGGACTACTAGACTACTACAAGACAGGAGCTCAGTTACAGTTAGAGGAAACTACAACAAATAACTATGTCTAACCTTCCAGGACATCCAAACCTTTCTCACCGGAGCCAGAAAATCAGCTGCTCAACTCCATCACATTGTCAGAAAGGAAAAAGTCAAGCTTTAAATGTGTTGAGTGTAAATTCATTCCTACCTTGAGAAGGGGAGTCATCTTTCTTCCTCAGACAGCTGCCCTGAAGTCAGATTCAATGATGGACGGCGTTCCTCTCCACAAGTGTCTGGTCTCAGCACTGAGCTGAAGACAAACAAAGACACATTATCAGACAGCAGCTCCTCAAGTGTCCACAGTCTGCAGAAGCCCGCTGCCTCATTCTTACAAACTTCTAGAAAGGCGTCATAGTGGCGGCTCCATTCAGAAAGAAAGGAACAGTAGTTTTTATCTCAGAGAGGAGGTGGGCTCAAAAATAACACCTGGCAAGACTCGTGCAAACAAGCCTATATTTACAGCCAAAACAAGCCTATATTTACAACCACAACAGGCCTATATTTACAGCTAAAACAATCTTATATTTACAGCCAAAACTAGCCTATATTTACAGCCCAAACAGGCCTACATTTACAGCCAAAACAAGCCTATATTTACAGCCAAAACAGGCCTATATTTACAGCCACAACAGGCCTATATTTACAGCTAAAACAATCCTATATTTACAGCCAAAACAAGCCTATATTTACAACCACAACAGGCCTATATTTACAGCTAAAACAATCCTATATTTACAGCCAAAACAAGCCTATATTTACAACCACAACAGGCCTATATTTACAGCTAAAACAATCCGATATTTACAACTAAAACTAGCCTATATTTACAGCCCAAACAGGCCTACATTTACAGCCAAAACAAGCCTATATTTACAGCTAAAACAGGCCTTAAATTACAGCTAAAACAGGCCTAAATTTCGAGCCACAACAATCCTATATTTACAGCCATAACAAGCCTATATGTAAGCCAAAACAAGCCTATATTTACAGCTAAAACAGGCCTATATTTACAACCAAAACAGGCCTATATTTACAGCTACAACAAGCTTATATTTACGGCTACAACAGGCCTATATTTCCTGCCAAAACAGGCCTATATTTACAGCTAAAACAGGCCTATGTTTACAGCCAAAACAAGCCTATATTTACAGCAAAAACAGGCCTATGTTTACAGCCCAAAAAGGCCTTAATTCCAGCCAAAATAGGCCTATATTTACAGCCAAAACAAGCCTATATTTAGAACCAAAACAGGCCTTTATTTACAGCCCAAAAAGGCCTTACTTCCAGCCAAAATAGGCCTATATTTACAGCCAAAAATAGCCTATATTTACAGCCAAAACAGGTCTATATTTACAGCTAAAACAGGCCTTAATTATAGCCAAAATAGGCCTATAGATTTACAGCCAATACAAGCCTATATTTACTGCCAAAACAAGCCTATATTAACAGCGATGACAGGCCTATATGAAAGCCAAAACAAGCCTATATTTACAGCTAAAACAGGCCAATATTTACAACCAAACTAGGCCTATATTTACAGCCAAAACAAGCCTATATTTACAGCCAAAAAGGGCCTATATTTACAACTAAAACAGGCCTTAATCACAGCCAATACAAGACTTTATTTGTCGCAAAAAAAAACTTTATTTACAGCCACAACAAGCCTATATTTGCAGTCAAAACAAGCCTATATTTACAGCTAAAACAAGCCCATATTTACAGCCATAACAGGCCTATATTTAAAGCCTAAACAAGCCTTTATTTACAGCCAAAACAAGCCTATATTTACAGCCAAAACAGGCCTATATTTACAGCCAAAACAAGCCTATATTTACAGCTAAAACAAACCTATATTTACAGCTAAAACAAACCTATATTTACAGCCAAAACAAGCCTATATTTACAGCCAAAACAGGCCTATATTTACAGCCAAAACAAGCATATATTTACAGCCAAAACAGGCCTATATTTACAGCCAAAAATAGCCTATATTTACAGCCAAAACAGGTCTATATCTACAGCTAAAACAGGCCTTAATTATAGCCAAAATAGGCCTATATTTACAGCCAATACAAGCCTATATTTCCTGCCAAAACAAGCCTATATTTACAGCGATGACAGGCCTATATGAAAGCCAAAACAAGCCTATATTTACAGCTAAAACAGGCCAATATTTACAACCAAACTAGGCCTATATTTACAGCAAAAACAAGCCTATATTTACAGCCAAAAAGGGCCTATATTTACAGCTAAAACAGGCCTTAATCACAGCCAATACAAGACTTTATTTGTCGCCAAAAAAAACTTTATTTACAGCCACAACAAGCCTATATTTGCAGTCAAAACAAGCCTATATTTACAGCTAAAACAAGCCCATATTTATAGCCACAACAGGCCTATATTTAAAGCCTAAACAAGCCTTTATTTACAGCCAAAACAAGCCTATATTTACAGCCAAAACAAGCCTATATTTACAGCTAAAACAAGCCTATATTTACAGCTAAAACAAGCCTATATTTACAGCCAAAACAAGCCTATATTTACAGCCAAAACAAGCCTATATTTACAGCCAAAACAAGCCTATATTTACAGCCGAAACAGGCCTATATTTACAGCCAAAACATGCCTATATTTACAGCCAAAACAGGCCTATATTTACAGCCAAAACAAGCCTATATTTAAAGCCTAAACAAGCCTTTATTTACAGCCAAAACAAGCCTATATTTACAGCCAAAACAAGCCTATATTTACAGCCAAAACAAGCCTATATTTACAGCTAAAACAAGCCTATATTTACAGCTAAAACAAGCCTATATTTACAGCCAAAACAAGCCTATATTTACAGCCAAAACAAGCCTATATTTACAGCCAAAACAAGCATATATTTACAGCCAAAACAGGCCTATATTTACAGCCAAAAATAGCCTATATTTACAGCCAAAACAGGTCTATATCTACAGCTAAAACAGGCCTTAATTATAGCCAAAATAGGCCTATATTTACAGCCAATACAAGCCTATATTTCCTGCCAAAACAAGCCTATATTTACAGCGATGACAGGCCTATATGAAAGCCAAAACAAGCCTATATTTACAGCTAAAACAGGCCAATATTTACAACCAAACTAGGCCTATATTTACAGCAAAAACAAGCCTATATTTACAGCCAAAAAGGGCCTATATTTACAGCTAAAACAGGCCTTAATCACAGCCAATACAAGACTTTATTTGTCGCCAAAAAAAAACTTTATTTACAGCCACAACAAGCCTATATTTGCAGTCAAAACAAGCCTATATTTACAGCTAAAACAAGCCCATATTTATAGCCACAACAGGCCTATATTTAAAGCCTAAACAAGCCTTTATTTACAGCCAAAACAAGCCTATATTTACAGCCAAAACAAGCCTATATTTACAGCTAAAACAAACCTATATTTACAGCTAAAACAAACCTATATTTACAGCCAAAACAAGCCTATATTTACAGCCAAAACAGGCCTATATTTACAGCCAAAACAAGCATATATTTACAGCCGAAACAGGCCTATATTTACAGCCAAAACATGCCTATATTTACAGCTACAGTTGAAACCAGAAGTTTACATACACTATATAAAAAGGCACATAAACTTTTTTTTCTCACCGTCTAACATTATATTAGATTAAACTTTTCCTGTTTTTGGTCAATTAGGATTACCAAAATTATTTCTATTTGCTAAATGCCAGAATAATGAGAAAAGGATTTTTTTAGACAATTTTTTATTATTTTTTTGAGAGTCAGAAGTTTACATACACTAAGATTACTATGCCTTTAAACAATTTGGGAAAGCCCAGATGATGATGTCATGTCTTTGGAAGCCTCTGATAGGTTTACTGACAACATTTGGGTTCATGAGAGGCACATCTGTGGATGTACTTTAAGGCACACCTGAAACACACTGCTTCTTTGTGTAACATCATGGGAAAATCAAAAGAAATCAGCCAAGATATCAGGAAGAGAATTGTGGACTTGCACAAGTCTGGTTCATCCTTGGGTGCAATTTCCAGATGGCTGAAGGTGCCACATTCATCTGTTCAAACAATTATACGCAAGTATAAACACCATGGGAATGTCCAGCCATCATACCGCTCAGGAAGACGGGTTCTGTGTCCCAGAGATGAACGTGCTTCGGTCCTAAAAGTGCATCTCAACCCAAGAACAAAAGCAAAGACCTTGTGAAGATGCTGGCTTAAGCTGGTAAGAGTGTGTCATTATCAACAGTCAAACGAGTCCTGTACCCACATGGGCTGAAAGGCCACTCTCCCAGGAAGAAGCCATTACTCCAAAAGAAACATAAAAAAGCCAGATTACAGTTTGCAAATGCACACAAGGACAAAGACCTTAATTTTTGGAGACATGTTCTGTGGTCTGATGAATTTAAAATTGAACTTTTTGGCCATAATGACCATCGTTACATTTGGAGAAAAAAGGAGGAAGCTTGCAAGCCTGAGAACACCATCCCAACTGTGAAACATGGGGGTGGCAGCATCATGTTGTGGGGTTGTTTTGCTGCAGGAGGGACTGGTGCACTTCACAAAATAGATGGCATCATGAGGAAAGAACATTATGTGGAAAAACTGAAGCAACATCTCAAGACATCAGCCAGGAAGTTCAAGCTTGGGCGCAAATGGGTTTTCCAAATGGACAGTGACCCTAAGCATACTGCCAAACTGGTTACAAAGTGGCTTAGGGATAACAAAGTCAATGTTTTGGAGTGGCCATCACAAAGCCCTGATCTCAATCCCATTGAAAATTTATGGGAGGAGCTGAAAAGCCATGAGCGAGCAAGGTGGCCTACAAACTTGGCTCAGTTACACCAGTTCTGCCAGGAGGAATGGGCCAAAATTCCTTCAAACTATTGTGAGAAGCTTGTGGAAGTATATCCAAAACATTTGACCCAAGTCATACAGTTTAAAGGCAATGCTACTAAATACTAATGAAATGTATGTAAACTTCTGACTCTCAAGAAAATAATAAAAAATTGTCTAAAAAATGATCTCTCTCATTATTCTGGCATTTAGCAAATAGAAATAATTTTGGTAATCCTAATTGACCAAAAACAGGAAAAGTTTAATCTGATTTAATGTTAGACAGTGAGAAAAAAAAGTTTATGTGCTTTTTTACATAGTGTATGTAAACTTCTGGTTTCAACTGTAAAACAGGCCTATGTTTACAGCCAAAACAAGCCTGTATTTATGACCAAAACAGGCCTGTGTTTACAGCCAAAACAAGCCTATATTTACAGCTAAAACAAGCCCATATTTACAGCCACAACAGGCCTATATTTAAAGCCTAAACAAGCCTTTATTTACAGCCAAAACAAGCCTATATTTACAGCCACCACAGGCCTAAATTAACATCTAAAACAGGCCTATATTTACAGCCCAAACTGGCCTAGATTTACAGCTAAAACTAGAGTATATTTACATCCAAAACAAGCCTATATTTACAGCCAAAACAGACCTATGTTTACAGCTAAAACAGGCCTTAAATTACAGCTAAAACCAGCCTACATTTACAGCCAAAATAGGCCTATATTTACAGCCACAACAAGCCTACATTTGCAGCCAAAACAAGCCTTTATTTACAGGTAAAACAAGCCTTTATTTACAGCTAAAACAAGCCTTTTTTTTACAGCCACAACAAGCCTATATTTACAGTCAAAACAAGCCTATATTTACAGCCAAAACAAGCCTATATTTACAGCCAAAACAAGGCTATATTTACATCTAAAACCGGGATATATTTACAGCTAAAATAGGCCTAGATTTACAGCCAAATCAGGCCTAGATTTACAGGCAAAACAAGCCTATATTTACAGCCAAAACAAGCCTATATTTACAACCAAAACAAGCCTATATTTACAGCTAAAACAAGCCTATATTTACATCCAAAACAGGCCTATATTTACAGCTAAAACAGGCCTATATTTACAGCTAAAACCGGTTTATATTTTTAGCCAAAACAGGCCTTTATTTACAGCTGAAACAAGCCTTAATTACAGCCCAAACAGGCCTATATTTACAGCCCAAACAGGCCTATAAAACTAGGCCTACACTAGTCTAGTTTTAGTCGATGAAAACTCAAAACATTTTAGTCTAGTTTTAGTCCAGAAAAAGTCCTCACATTTTAGTCTTTACTTTTAGTCCAAGCATTTATTCTCTTGCCTAAATCTGGTACCAAATCATGGTAGTGTGTTCTCTGCCAAACCTGGGGTCCCTGCTTTCTACAGCTGAGAGGCAGAATAGATACAGATGCATTGTTCTTAGATAGATTTACCCACAGTGGAGAAATATCACAGATTTACAATGTCTGACCAAAACTACATTACATTTTAGTCTAGTTTTAGTCATCTTGATGAAAACTAAACTTAGTTTTTGGCAGTTTTAGTCATCACAGATCTATTTTTGTTAGTTTTAGTCTAGTTTTAGTGGATGAAATGAACACTGATTTAACAGACAAACACCGGACTGATGCTCAGAGAGAGAGAGCAATGGACAATATGCTGCGTTACGTTCAGGTGCGACTCCAAAAGGAGGACAAATAAGAGTCCGGCGCCGGACAAGGCATTTAAAATCCGGCCTGTCCGGACACATGTCCACCCTAATCACTACTAAACATAGAAGATGAACAAACAAACAACTGTGACACAGTCAAACCACTAACTTTAGTTTAGCACAGATCAGGTTTACCTTCTTCTTCTTCTTCTCTGGACTTCTTTGGCGGTTAGCAGACCAGCTGAAAATCACTCTAACCTTCAGAGGAGACGAGGGGCCGTGTGGACTCACTCAGCGCTGACCGGAAGTAGGTCAATGGCGGGACTGTTGCAGAATTGTCCGGATGCATTTAATTGTAATGGACGCTGTAGGAGAGAGGAAAAACGTCATGAGAGACAAAAAGTTAGTAAAAAGAGCCTCAGTATGTGTAGAACTACAAATGAACTTTCTTCTTCTGGACAAAAATCAGAGACACTCTGGCAGAGTTACTTCAAATTGGATTCATTGATGTTTTTGACTTTATTATTCTAGTTTTCATCAGTTTGGTTTTCATGAGTTTGGTGTAGTTTTAAACCGTATGATCCACTTAAGAGCCTCCAACAAATCACAGTGAAACATGAAGATTTTCAAGCAGAACTATCACTCCCTCCAGGAAATATACCACACCAAAGTTCTTCTGGAACTGATGGATTTATTCTTTCAGCACATCATCTTCATCTAATCCACCGTCCAACTGTTTGAAATACACTACACTGCATTACAAAGCAGCATGCATTCATATTACACAAGTTGGAGAATAAAGTGTGAAACATCAAAATAAAGATGAAATAAATACCTCGCTGTCTGCACACAACCGAGAGGGAATGAGTCCGGAAGAGAGATGAATCCTCCAACAATAAAACTGGAGAAAATACTCACTTAAAAACCTTCTTCACCTTCTCTCTACTTGTTGCATGCGCTCCTCCAATTCTGTGCGTCAACTAAAGTTTCCCCTGCACAACAAGTAGCAGCTAAATTGTTCCTATCTTACATGAGACATGTCAAATCAGACACTTCAACAAAAATAAACTACCAATCTGCCCATTTTTTATACAGTTTCCAACTTTTGACCCATTTTTGCCTCTTACAACTTTTTTGCCTCGTTTTGTCATATCCTTTTTTTTGTACTAATTTCTACATGATCAATTTGCAACTTTTTTCTACTTCTTCAGCTGCCATTTGCTACTTTTAGACTATTTTCCCCTCTGTTGCTGTCTTTGCCTATTTTTGCCAGTATTTGTCAACTTTTTAGCCACTTATTCACATTCAAGAATAGTCATGTGCAGACATGAGGAGGATGAGGGGAGAGCTTTCTGGGACCCAGCCAAACTGGGGGCCAGCAAAATCCTGGTCCATTGTAAAGTTAAGCTGTGGTATTTTATATTTAACCTGAATAATAACTACTCTTATCAAAGAAACACATTTTAATTCATTTTTGTAGTAAGTAGCCCTCTTTAGAGCTATCATTCTGTTAAAATCAGAATTACGATAAGTTAAAATGAGCTAAAATTGGTTCATAATGGCAAAAAATGGTGGGACAGATGGTGAAATTAAATTGTAAAAGTAGCAGCAAGGGGTTAGAAAAAATAGCAAAAAGAAAAAGACAAAAGATGGTTTAAAGTGTCAAAATGGGCAAAATGGGCATATTAAGTAGTAAAATGGATTCAGAAGTGACTGAAATGGCGTTAAAGTGGCAAAAAATAGGTGGAAATTTGGTGAAATGGGATAAAAATTGGCAACAAAGAGTTAGCTGAGGCAGAAACTGGAAAAAATGGCATATCAAATTGTGACATGTGGCTTATAAAGTGGTAAAAGGGGTTAATAGTGGCAATAATGTGTCAACAGAGCCAATAATACGCTGAGATTTGAGAGATTTGGTTTAAAATGGCAAAAACAGGCAGAAAAAAGTGTTGGAAAGGGTTTAAAATGAACAGAAAATGGGTTTCATGTTGAAAAAATGTGATAAAATTGGTAAAATTGGTGGGAAAAAGTGATGAAAACAGTTTAAAATTGGGGGAAATGGTGAAGGTGGCAACAGTGTCATTCAAAAATGTTCTTAGTTTTTTTTTTTAAGGCATCTGGAGACCCCCTCTCAGTGTCTCACGACCCCCAATGGGGTCCCAGCCCCAAGGTTGAGAACCCCTGCTCTACCTGAACTTCAGAAGACAAAGGCAGTGATTTATTACTGACTTGTGGGGTTTTTAAAGTTCATTTACTGTTTGACATTCAGTTGAATCTCCCTCTGAAGTCCAAGAAGCAGCATTTGCATAGCCATTCCTTATGGTAATGGAGATTAAGAGATGAACTTCATCAGGTGATAACTATGACTCAGCTACCACTCAGGAAAGTCTATCAGGACTAAATATTTACTACAGACATGGACCTTTTCAAAAAGGATTTCAAACCTTTGCCACCTTGAGTGGTACTGATATCTGAAATGTTGGGGTCTGGCCCATGGACTATATGACATCATTTAACTGCACAATATTTACACAGTGGCCATTTTGATTCTTGTAAAATGACAGATTTGGTGGGAGTGAACAGTAACTTATTTAAGTATGTTTTTTAATTGTATAATGCTTCCTGCTAATATGCTAATGATAACTGATGGTTCTGGGCTGGAAACACTTGTAAAAAGAATAATTCGGCTCTAAAATACAGGAAAAGAGCTTCATTTGGTCAGATTCTCTTCCACACATTTTGGTTTTTCCCCTTATAAATCCTCTTTATTTCTCATAACCCAATTATTCAGATTTATTTTTGAGATTGTTTTATTTTCTGTGTCGTGCACTCACATGCGCGTGCGTCACTCACACGCGTCACTCGTTGCCATGGTAACATCCGTGACGTTTGATTCGAAGATGACAGCCAAAGAACTTTTTTGAATTTATCGTTCCATTCAGACTTTACACCCGTTGGCCTGACTGTTGAAACTGTTTGGAGAGCGAAAACTTTGGAGAAAACTTTCTCTACAGCCGGAAATCAAACACCTGGACAAGTGAAATCTTCAACAAATAATCTTAATAAATAATCCAAATCAAAATCATCTAGAAATACCTGGTGAAAATAAAGCTCTACCACCGTGATGGACCGCCTGCTGGCCTGGGTCAGACGATGGCTAACCAGCCTTGCTAGTAAGACATCCTCATATTTTCACCAATAAATGTATTTTTAAAACAATCTTTATTTCTGTCTTCATGTCTTTAGATGTGTTTTATTCCAAATATGCTGTAAAATTAGATGAATTATCTCATGTAAAGATCGACAGCTAATCTAAATGTAATTCACCTGTTAGCAAAACACAAAATGTTCGATTAAGGCTAGTCAAAGTTTTGCTGATTTACAGTGATTATTTTATGCTGAGATGTGCTTATTTATCGTTGCTCAACTCTTCAAATATATTTGTTCAAATAAAAGTGTATTAAAATCGTCTTTAAAATCGTGTATTTCTGGTTAATAGTCTCAGTAAATATCAGCAGCTCGGCTAACAGAAGTGTCATTGACCTGTTAGCAAACACAGACTGTTGGATATATGCTGTTTTCTTGATTTAAAAGGTTAAATAATAATCAATTGTAATTATTTATGACTTCATTATTTAAAAGGATGTAAATAAAATTAGTATATTTCTAACACTAGTATTAGAATTACTATCTTGAGAACATGAATTAGTATTTTGTGGTCATGAATTAGTATTTTGTGGTCATGAATTAGTATTTTGTCTGCACGTTATAGGTATATTGTTGCCACAATACATTATTTTTTTTGACCCTGTCATTTCTGGGGCTCTGTAGTCATTAGAAAACAGATGTGTTCTGTTTGAAAAACACTTTTATTTTGGTTTGATGGCATCAGATTCTACTAAATTAGGTGTTGAGATCTGGCCTTAATGATGGATTCAGATTTTTTCTCAGATCTTATTCTTTTTGTTTGTTTGCCTGTTCACACTGCAGTTGAACTCCAAAGATCAGATACATATCTGAGTTAGAACCACATATGAAAGTGGCCTGAATCTGGTTGGAAAAGGTCAGATTCAGTGTGACTTGTGCTGTTCACACTGTCAGAAAAAATCAGATATAAGTCACATATGAGCAAAAAACTTCATATTCAGGTGACTTTGAACTTTAGTGTGAACGCAGCCTTTGAGAACAAAAAGCATTTTTGGACTTCAGACATATGAAAATAATTTAGGAAGGTTGGTGGCAAATACAAGGATGTTAATGAGCATGTGTATTTAATAGAGCTTGTTCCACTGAGGAGAAGGTTTATTTTTTTAACATGGTTGTTGAAGTTTAGTCAGATATATTGATCCTTTCTTTCATCGATGTTTTCAGAGATGTGTCAGGAATATTTTGGCCTTGTTCATGTATTTTAATATGAAAAGAGGGATCAGGGTTTTTATGATTCCCGACTCCTCAACGTGTTTGATTTACGTGTGATAAATAAATAAAAAATATAAGATCATTTGTGTTTTTAGCTCGTATTTATTGAGCTAGATTTAATAAAGACATTCATGTTCTGGCATGTAATCACTCAAATATGAATATTTCCTTTTTTTATCACAGCTATTTGTTTTATTATTGGGAATATATTCATTATAAATAAAATATGCTTTTATAAGTGAAAACAAGATAGAGATAATTTAAAAAAGTGCCAGTGAAAGTGATTTTTAATCTCCCAAATTCAGTTATTTATAGTCACTGTATTATTATTAAAAAATAACTGTTGAATCTACTTAAGGAGTAGTTTTCAGGATGTATAGCCATTAAAAACAACTGCTGTATCATAGTAAACCTTCTAATTATGTCAATTTACTATCAACTGGACCAAAATATCTCCCCTGGTTGTAATGGTATTTTATTTATCAGGTTGTGATTGTGGATGTTTCTTCTTACATGGACTCAGTTTCATAGCACACTTGTTTGTCCATTAGCAGAGCTGGGTGCCTGTCTGTTAATTGTTACATATCATCATAAAGGTTTTATTTACATTTTATCATAGATTTGAAACTGAAATATGATTAATGAAACCACTGACTTTTGTGAAATTCAGTTTCTTTTAACTTCATTTTCTAACAAATGCGTCCTGGGTTTGCCCCCATTATGTCTGAAATAGAAGAAGGATCCAAACCCTGATCTGACATACAGAGCTGCTGATATGCAAACTGAGTAAAGAGCATTAATGCGCCATAAAATCAGTGATGGATATGACCATAGAGTGCAGTTATTGTAGATAATATAATGTTTAAGTTTTATCATCAAAAAGGTTAATTATGTCTGACAGCCTCTTGTTTCAGTCTATTTTATGGACGTACAAATCTTAACTTTTTAGATATTGTGTCTCCTCTAGGTGGTGCCGTTCATCATGGTGATCCTGCTGCTTCTCCTGCAGCCCACCCTGGACCTGCTGCTCCTCCTGCAGCCCATCCTGGACCTGCTGCTCCTCCCTCTGCTTCATTTGCTCCTGTAGATCCTCCTGCAGCTCCTGCCTATCCTGCATTTCTTCCTGACGCTCCTCTTGCTGCTAATCTTCATGATCCTGCTGCTCCTTCTCCTGCTGAGCCTGCTGCTTTTCCTGTCCATCCTATTGCTCCTGTTGCTGTTCATCCTTTCCCTGGAGCTCATCCTCATGCTGCTCCTGCTTACCCTTTTGTGTATCCGTACTCTTATTCTCCTGCTTATCCTTTGGCATATCCTCCTGCTTATGCTCCTTCTCTGTATGCTTATCCCTATGCTTACTCTCCTGCCTATCCTTATTCTTATTCTTACCCTAATGCTTATCCTTATGCTTTCTCTCACGCTGATCTTCCTTTCCCCCATGTCGGTCCTGAGGTTCATCTTCCTTTTGTTGACCCTTTACCTCCTTTCCAACATGAGGACCCTGAACCTGAGGCTGACCCTATTGCTGCTGCAGTTGATCAGTTTCTTGCTGACCAACGGCAGCAAGTGGACTTGATGCAGCAAGAAGATGATCATCTAGAGGATGATTATGAAGAGCATGATCATCTAGAGGATGATTATGAAGAGCATGATCATCTAGAGGATGATTATGAAGAGCATAATTATCCAGAGGAGTATGATCCAGAGCGTGATGTTTTATGGGAAGAGTCAGAGTCAGAGTCTGGCAGCGAGCATCCTGAGGCAGACCAGGATGGGGATATGATCCATCTCCCGTCCATTGCTGTCGAGAACATCGGACCAGGTGATTCTGACAGCTCTATGCCAGAGGATGAGGACAGCTACGATAACAACCCTGTTCCATCAACATCTGGACTCAGCTCCTCAGGGAGACGACGAGCGAGGGAGGACAGCGATGATGATGAGGAGGGTCCTGCTGCCAAGAGGCTGAGGGGGGCTGATGACAGCGACTCAGACTGATTCTGTAGTCGTCCATCAGAACTCTTTGGCTGGATTGGTGCAGCACCATCCTTCACATCACAGGACCATAGATTCTGGAGGACTCCTTCACCCTGGTTGGATTTTTGACACCCTGAGTGGAATCTTACACCAGGATTTATAATTACCAGGACAGGCAAAACGCCTAAGAACAAGCCTTTGCATCTGGCTGGGCTCAAGACAACGGACCCATTCTCAGGCCATTTATTTCTTAAATTGTAGGGACAATGGACCCTTTCAAATCTTGCCTTTGCGTCTGGCAGGGCTTCTTGTTTTTTTTTTGTTTTGTTTTTTTTTGTAGTGCAGGGATAATGGACCCTTTAAACTCTTAACAAGCCTTTGCGTCTGGCGGGGCTTCTTGTTTTTTTTGTAGTGCAGGGATAACGGACCCTTTAAATTCTTAACAAGCCCTTGCGACTGGCGGGGCTTCTCATTCACAGGGTAGGGATAACGGACCCTTTAGACCCTTAGAACAAGCCTTTGCGACTGGCGGGGCTTGACAACCCGAGTAGCGTCTTGCACCGGGACATTTCCTTTTTTACTTGCACTAGGGAAAACGGACCCTTTTTGACATCTTGCCTTTGCGTCTGGCTGGGCAAGATAGTCCTCAAGGAGCCTCTGCATCCTGCAGGGCTTCAAAGATCCCAGGTAGTGTCTTGCACCGGGATTTTAACAGCCTACCTCTTTTTCTTGAAGCACGAGGAAGTATCGACTTGTCTTGCAACTCGAGGGATCCTGAGGCATCGCTGTCCTTTGCAGGAACAGCAATGCCTCAGGTCACTCTTGCGTCTGGCAGGGCTGTCAACACCTCGTGTATTTAACAGGACAGGAACATAGGAAAGAAGATGGACCAGAAAGCTGCACCATGGGAAACTCCCTAAAGGCTGTTGGACCACAGCTCACACCAGGATCTGGAAGGTACCAGATGTTCTAAAACTTGGGGATGTCTGGACCACATGGACCTGGATCAGTCTGGAGTTTAGTGGAGTTCATGCAGCGAGAAGAACTCGAGGAACAACCCACCAACCTGGATTTAACAGAGGACGTCTAAGGCAAGCTCCTCCCATTCAGGTAACACAAACAACAAAGGTAAGTATGGAGCTCTGGATCAGCTCAGATGGTGGAGCAGGAGCCTCGTAGCCCTATCCATCAATTTCTCAAGACATGGTGCAAATTTCAGGGTAGCTGAAACTCTAGGGCGTAGTTACACAAGACTAAAAAGCAAGAAAAAAAAAATACCAACAAGAAAGAATATCAGAGAAAATGTTTCCTCAAAATCCAATTTTATAGATATGCTAGCAGTAGTTTTCAAAATATATGTTAAAGTAGAGAATAAGTTAAAGTTGTCTGAAATTAAAGACCTAAAAATCCTAAAGTTTTAGATGTAGAATAAGAATTAAAAATAATAATACAAATAATAATAAGAAATGAATTAAAGACGAAAGAGGGAAAATAAGCAGATTTACCATGATACAAACATTGAGCAGAATTCAGTTTATATTTTGGAGTTTTTAGATAAAATTAAAAAAAAAAAGTTTTGGCATCTAATTAAGTGATTTTTTTCAGTAAAGTTGATTTATATGTCGTTGAATGGGGATAGTGGGTTTAAATTCTTACAATAAAGTCATAAAGAAAAAACAGTCATTAGAAGTAAAGTTATTTGTCCTCTGTTGAGGGCTGGTGGTGGCGGGTTTAGAATATTTTGAATATTAATTGTCTAGTTAATTAATTTTCAAATATAATAAAAATATTTTTAAAATATAAGAAAATTAAAATATTGTATTAATTTGGCATAGAATAAAGTTATTTGTCCTCCGCTGAGGGGGGGTGGTGGCGGGTTTAGAATATTTTGAATATTAATTGTCTAGTTAATTAATTTTCAAATATAATAAAAATATTTTTAAAATATAAGAAAATTAAAATATTGTATTAATTTGGCATAGAATAAAGTTATTTGTCCTCCGCTGAGGGGGGGAGGGGGGTTAGAATATTATGAATATTGTCTAGTTAATTAAATTTCAAATATAATACAAATATTTTTAAAATTTAAGAAAAGTAAAATATTGTATTTATTTTGCATAGAATAAAGTTATTTGTCCTCCGCTGAGGGGGGGTGGTGGCGGGTTCAGCATATAAAAGATATAAAAAGTCAAATTAATTATTTTAAAATAGAATAAAAGTAGTCCTAGAATTTAACAAGGTCAATCTGCTCTTTCATTTTCCTGGGAATAAAGTTATTTGTCCTCCGCTGAGGGGTGGTGGTGGTGGGTTTAGCATATAAAAGACATGAATTGTCAAATGTAATCATTTTAAAATAAAATTAAAATAGTTCTAGGATTTAACAAAGTAAAAAGTCATTTATTTGAATAGAATAAAGTTATTTGTCCTCTGCTGAAGGGGGGGTAACTCCGTTACTGTTGAGTGGTCATCAGAGTAACTGTAAGTAGGTGTAAGTAAATGAAAGTGTTCAACCACCTTCAGGAACAGTGGGGGTCCCTGGCCCCTGCACCTTTATTTTGGGGGTCGTGGGCTGAAAAGCTTGAGAACCACTGAGGTAGAGGAAGAACAAGTCCACTAGGTGGCGGTGTTGTGTTGAAAACTAAACCAGCACCTTGTGTCTGCTCTGACTGTTTGCCAGAGTTACACTGCAGGTAAATGAAGAAAAGAAATGTCATTTCTGTGTTGCGTTCTTTATGTCAGTGCTCCACTGGAGACAACAGTTGAGAATAGTCTAGATAAGACTCATTCTCCCACTGAGACAACAGAGGAGAATAGTCTAGATAAGACTCATTCTACCACTGAGACAGAGGAGAATAGTCTAGATAAGACTCATTCTACCACTGGAAACAGCAGAGAATAGTCTAGATAAGACTCATTCTACCACTGAGACAGAGGAGAATAGTCTAGATAAGACTCATTCTACCACTGGAGACAACAGAGGAGAATAGTCTAGATAAGACTCATTCTACCACTGAGACAGAGGAGAATAGTCTAGATAAGACTCATTCTACCACTGGAGACAACAGAGGAGAATAGTCTAGATAAGACTCATTCTACCACTGAGACAACAGAGGAGAATAGTCTAGATAAGACTCATTCTACCACTGGAGACAGCAGAGGAGAATAGTCTAGTTTAGTGCATAGTGTTCCCTAAAGAGCTCTTTAGCTTTCTCTTGAAAGTAGAGAGGAACTCTGCAGATTGAATGGAGTTGGGTAATTCATGCCACCACTTAGGGACAACAGAGGAGAAGATTGGACTTAGTGACTTAGGAGCCTGATGTGCTGGAAGTACCAGGCGCCTTTCGCTGGCTGAGTGTAGTGGGCGAGAAGTAGTGTAGACCTGGATGAGGGACTCCAGGTCAACAGGAGCAGTTTTGGTTACTGCTTTGTAAACAATGATTAGAGTTTTGAATTTAATGCGAGCTGCAACTGGAAGCCAGTGTAGAGAGATTAAAAGAGGAATGACAAGCTCTCTTGGGTTGGTTGAAGACCAGACGTGCTGCAGGGTTCTGGATCATCTGCAGAGGTTTAACTGTGCATGCAGGGAGACCTGCCAGTAATGAGTTGCAGTAGTCAATGCCTGACATTACAAGAGCTGGTACCAGGAGCTGTGTTGTCAGGTAGGGTCTGATCCTCCTGATGTTATAGAGGGAAATTCAGCAGGACTGAGCAATCGAGGCCACATGAACCTTGAAGGTTAGCTGGTCATCAATCATGACACCAAGATTTCAGGCAGACTTAGTGGGCATGAGATATTTGATCCAAGTTGGATACTGATCTGTGGTTCCACAGTGGGACTGGCCGGAATGATAATAAGCTCAGTCTTGGACAGGTCAAAATGGCAGGGTCACTTCATGTGAGGAAGACCGAAGGATTTCACCATTTCATGACCTCCATTGAGAGGTGTCATTCTCCACTGCCTCTTCCTCCTCCTCTTCATTTTCCCCTGTCAAGTTGCAGGGTTCCTCTCTGTCTGGAAGGTACTCCTCCCCTGAATCTTTCTGGCTCCAAGGTGAGTTCACTGCTCATATCCTCCTCAGAAACATGCGCCTCACTCCCCTCAGACAGCTGCACACATGCAGCAACTGCCTGCTCCAAGTTCAGATGGTTTTCCTCTAGAGAAATGACCTGCCAAGTTGTGTTTGAAGATCAGTTTTTTTCTGGATCAAAAGGAAACCTCATTGGATGTGTGGAATGGCATGTTTTTGCAGATATGTAAACATACACTGTTTTTGGGTGTGTGTGTGTGTGTGTGTGTGTGTGTTGCTGCAGTCTTGCAGTCCTCTGAGGAGAATGAGGAGCATGTTTCTGAGGTGGAATCTTACCAGCAGTGAGGATCAGGGCTTGACATTAAGTTTTTTGCTCACCAGCCACAGTGGCTAGTGGTTTTGCAAATTTACTAGCCACTCGGTATTTCCACTAGCAACAATTTTGATGTTGGAAACTATGAGCTATAAGTCAAATTTGGTACAAAGGGTATGATACAGTATGACATGCGTGCTCTACCTCTCCTGTCCTCTGCTCTATTCTTCTCTAAACTTTATGGTGGAAATGTCTTCATATGTGTGTCTAAAATGAATTAAAATATCTGTTTAAATAATAGATGACTTAAATTTGGAACATGAAGCTCACATTTGAAGAACATTAAACAATTGTACTGTCTGTTGTTTAATAATAGAAGCAAAAAAATCACTGTTTAGTTTAATTTTCTTTGACTCCAAAGTGAATGTTTACAGATTTTTATCCTTCTGCCTCAGTTTCTGACTGCCTCAATGAACTGATTTAAAGTTTCAGAGTTTCTCTCATCTTTTATATGGGTGAATGATCGATATATGGCAAATCATTATACAAATGTATCAAAGGTATTAATGACGTTTAAATTATGCGCGCATTTGCGCAGGTTTTATCATTTAGAATGCCCTCAACAAAGAATATAGATGGAGTATTACTCAAATAATATTCAGGCTCACTGCACACCTTGGTTCACAAGAGTGAGAGAGACACAGCTGGAGCGCACACACACACACACACAAACACACAGCGCTGACGCGCTGATCCTCCAGAGGCACTTTAAACAGAAGAACTTTTTCCTTAAACAGAAAGAAACCTTCAGTCTAAATTACCAACACATCAGTATATGTGTGTGAGTGTTGTGTTTATGTGTGTCAAAGCCCTTGGCGCTGTGTAAAAATGCACAAATGGATGAAGAGACCAGACAGTTTCCAGTTATTTTGGGGGAAATTTGAGGCTTGTATGTGCTAATAACGTCTCTCTGTAACAAGCCTAAATAATCATGGCTAACAGACAAGCACTTTCAGAGTGAGGCATAAGTTGTGACACTGATAAATTCAACCCCCCATCGTGGCTAGTTAGAATCACGCTGCTAACCGCCACGGCTGAAATCCACCCACATTTGGCTAGTTGGTGGGTGTTAATGTCAAGCCCCGGTGAGGATTCATCTGAGAGTCAGTCAGAGTCATGTTTGTGTGTGACAATTGAAAAATCCCAGGTCAAATGGGCTCTGTTCATGTTTTTTTTCATACTCACACCACTATTTTATATCAGTGCTAATATACCAAGACCATTTTATGGTCTTCAGATGTTTTATTGCTATGCATTTTGCAAGGTAAGAAATCCAGGCCTTCACTGAAGTTTCCCTGAAACTTTATGTGATGGCCTCTGGTAGTTAAAGGGGGCCATTACACCTAAAACACCTTTTCCCTATATTTTGGAGGGAAAGGCTTAGATTTATTAGGAATTAATGGATAAAGCACTATAATATGTCAGGATTATCGCATATGAAAAATATGTGGTTATAATAGGAGTCAATGTGGCAAATTTGGTCACGAGGTGGAAGAGTGTCGGTGTGATGCAAATCTCCTATTTTATACACTTCTAGTAGACAGGATTTTGGAATTAGGAAATAGAAATGAAAAAAATAAATAAATAGTGGCAAAATTTCATACAGTTAGCCTTTAAACTGACAGGTATACTGAGAGCCAAACAAAAAAAAACAGCCAAAATGTCACTTTTGGTCCCCAAGATGCTACGAGGGTTAAAAATGGAGAAAATTGAAAAAATGAAGAAAACATGATAAAATCTGCTATGCAAACATGAAAAATGGGAACATTTGCCATTGAATACATCTATTGGTCAGGTTCTTTGAAAGAAATCAGATGATAAATCAGGTTATAACTGGCTGTACTGGATGCTGCTAAAATCTGTGATGTGCATCATTTATTTTTGTATAAAAGACTAAATTTATAATAGAAATGTACTAAAAAAGTGCTCATGTTCAGTGCAGCGAATTACATCTTAAATGTTGTATTTCTTTGGATATATAAAGCTTTACTATTTGAGTTTAAAAGTAGAAATGATGGCTTCAGGAGCTCAGTATCCTGTCAAATCTGGTTAGAGAATCAAGTCTCTTAGTAACCATAACTGCCTTTCTCTGGTCTGATATCACCTTCTCTGGTATAATTCCAGCGTTCTTCACATTTTTACCACACAGCACTGAGAAAACTGAATCTGAGCCACAGCAAATGTAGCTGATTTCAATCTGTGATAACAATAAAAACAATCAAATAAGCTTCATAAATACGCCTCATTTTGAAGTCTGTTTATTTTGTTCAGACGTTGTGAAAAGTTGACCTGAACAGAATCATTGATGTAATGTCAGCTGATGTTTCTGAGTTCATCCACACAACTAAACTTCATTTTACTGGCTTCCATTCTTTATTTCAAAACACAAATACTACACTACCCATCAGCCATCAGCACTCCCTGTGG
This sequence comes from Cheilinus undulatus, assembly GCF_018320785.1. Taxonomy (NCBI): domain Eukaryota; kingdom Metazoa; phylum Chordata; class Actinopteri; order Labriformes; family Labridae; genus Cheilinus; species Cheilinus undulatus. Next base: position 2,878,738 of record NC_054886.1, on the reverse strand, counting down.
TGCATTGTGGGTATTTCAGTATTAGGGATAAAGAGCTTTGTGAATTTACAGCTGATCTGTTGATTGAGAGAGCTCTTCCTCACTCATCATCTCTGCTATGGAGGAATAAAAGCAGAGTCAAACAGCAGTCAGGGGGATTTATACCAGCCTGCTGGAAGAGGCTTCTAGAAATGAAGTGTGGAAAAACACACAAACTAATGGCTACAAATCTGTGCTCTGATCAATCAACACCATAAAACTGAGTTTGTTTTCAAGCCGGCTTTACTTCAAACTACATTTATTTCAAGAAGAAATACCAAACTAAGCAAAGGCTAGCTTTGTTCAACCTACTAACAGAGTGAGAGAAAGTTACAGAGATTGTTGGTTCTTCAACTAAAATAAATGAGTGGTTTATGTAAAGATTCATCTGACTGGGTACTTTTTTTTTTTTTTAGTGTATGATAAAAACCTCCAGCCAGCTCTACTTAGAAATCTGATTTTTTTAATGTAGATTAAACAAATTCATCTTTTTACACTGAGAAAAATCAATCTGGGCAAAAGTAAATGTAACTTCATTTAATCTGTGATTTCAACAATAAAAATCCAAGTTTCTAGCTTGACAGAAATCATTTTGTAGTCAGTTTCTTTTGTTAAAAATACAAGACACTGTGATTTTTTGTGTGAAGAATAGCTGTCCCCCTGGCCTTATCATTAAAATCTGAATGGAAAATTTATCCAATCCACTTACACCTCAACCTCCCTGACAAGCAATCTTCAAATGTGTCTCTTGTAAGAATCTGATGTCCACATGGAGTGATTTAAGGTGAGTCAGTATTTTGCTTCGTTTCAGCGGATTATTCAATCCTTTAACATTCCTGCTAACAAAGGATATTGCACCTTTTTGATTATTTTCTATTTCAGAAACCATTTGTAGACTGGGGTTGTAATGAAAAGACTTGATATAAATACACACACTGGCTGTGTACTGTATCAGAATAAGTCCTAATGAAACTACAATACTGCATCAGAAAAGAAAAAGAAAACATACCAGATAAAGAAACAAACCTCCTCTTGCCATCCTGGAACCCTGGGCTGGTCTTCCCTGAACATGAGACTGCCCTACAAATAGTCCCCCTACCTTCTAGCATATAACAGGTTAAATCCACTCTTAACTCTCAACAGAACCCTACATGGGTCAACTAGCAATAAATGGGGCCATTTTTGAATTGTTCTTCAAATAGCTACACCTTGATGAGACCATTAAATAGAACCAACATTTAACCATCATTCAGAGTCCACAGCTGCAGACAGCATCACAAAATAAGTGGGTGAGCCCTGAAATAAAATATATTTATATACGCCTTTTTAAGTTAAAATAGAATAAAAGTTCTGGTGGACACAGAAGAGCTCAAAATGAAATAAAATAAAATATCAGGAGGACTAATTCACCAAGGACTGTCATATAACTTAATATTATCAGTGGTCATTAAAAAATAAACACAAAATGTGTCCCCCTCCCTGTTACCATGTTTTAAATCAGATAGCCACCTATTTGAACAGGAATGGCAAATCAGCGTACCTGTAAAGATTCGGCGCAATTAAGTCTTTGGTCCTTGCATCATAATGCATGCTCTGTGTGGGCCTCTGAGAAGCCTCCGCTGCTGATCTCCGGACCTCCGTAAAAGTTGCCCTCTTCTTCCTGACTGCTGCCCAGTAGTCGTGGTAGATGTAGAAGAACTTCCTGTTGTGGAGCATGGGCCCTGCGCCCACAGCCTTGCGAAGAACATCAGCTTTTTCTTGAAAATAGTCAAATTGGATGATTAAAGCCCTCGGGGGATTTCCACCATTTGGTCTAGGCTGCAGGCTCAGGTGCACTCAGTCCAGCGTGGGTGTGTAGGTCAGGTCCAGGGTATCTTTCAGCAGATTAGCCACCGCCGCCTCCGGTCACATGTCTCCAAAACTTTCCTCCACACCGATTATTCTGGAGTTGTCTCTCTGTTGGCGACATTCTAGGTCGTCGGTTTTAGCCGTCAACTGAGTGACTTCTGATGTGAGAGACGTAACTTTATTTTCAAACTACACAACCCTGTTAGCATAGCGGTTAGCTCCTTCCTCCAGGCTATCGATCCGTGTAGCATATGCTTTCATCTCTCCTTGGACTTTGGTAATTTCCGTTCTCATGTCCCTCGAGAGATGGTTTATTTTCTTGTGTAGTTCACCTGATAATGCGGCGATAGACGTAATGATCTTAGCTACCACACTTTGTTCCATTCTCTGCAGCGCCATCATTATCGTGTCCATGTCTGACAAGCTCTCGGGGGTATCGGGGATTCAGGGTCGGAAGAGTCCAAGGCCTCTGGGCCTGCTTTGGCCTTCGAATGTTTTGGCATTTCAAGGCAATTTAACTGACCAGACAGTTAAGGAGACATCTATTTTTGAATTATACGACTACAAACACGTTGTAGTATGTCCTTTTTAACATTTTGACTGAGAGCGAAAAACAATATTTAAATTTTAATCCATGCAGAGCTCGTAAACCCATGTCTTTACATGTCGCTGCTCACGAGCACCCCCTAGTTCTCTTTTTTGACACATTTGTGTGTTTTCAGCCCAGAGCTCCTTGTGAAGCTTTTCTCACAACCAACACACCAGTACGGCCTGTGTCCGGTGTGGATACGCAGATGCTCCTCAAGACTCTGAGCTGAAACAAACCTTTTGTCACAGCGCTCACACTGGTACTCTCTGACTCCAACATGGGTGAGTTTATGTCTGCCAAGTGAAGATGAACTCCCAAAACTCTTCCCACACTCCCCACAGACGTATGGTTTCAGACCGGTGTGGACGCGTTCATGTGTGATGCATTCCTGTTGACTTCTGAAGGCTTTCTCACAGTGTCTACATTTGTGTGGTTTCTCTCCAGTGTGGATCTGCTGGTGGAATGTTAAGTTGATTTTTTACCTGAAGGTTTTCCCACATTGGTCACAGCTGAAGGGTTTCTCTCCAGTGTGGATCTGCTGGTGGAATGTTAAGTGGATTTTTTGCCTGAAGGTTTTCCCACATTGCTCACAGCTGTACGGTTTCTCTCCAGTATGAATGCGGCGGTGTAACCTGAGGTTCCCTAACTTTGAGAAAGCTTTCCCACACTGATCACAACTGAACGGCTTTTCTCCCGTGTGGCAACGCCGATGGATCCCTAGATGACTTACTTGAGAGAAGGCCAAACCACATTGCTCACAGCTGTACGGTTTCTCTCCAGTGTGAATACGCTCATGACGTTTTAAAGCACCTTGATGAGTAAAGACTTTACCACAGTCCTGACAAGGGTAGAGTAATTCTCTGGTGTGGCTGTTTCTGTGAGTCTTGAAGTGACTTGCCTGACTGAAACTGTTACCACAGTCCTCACATTTGTATGGTTTCTCTCCAGTGTGAGTGCGTATATGACGCTTCCATGCAGATGACTGTGTGAAAGCTTTCCCACAGATCTCACAGCTGTACGGTTTCTCTCCAGTGTGAATTCGTTGGTGGATCTTTAACTCCATTTTTTGAGCAAAATTTTTCCCACACTGGTCACAGCTGTATGGTTTCTCTCCAGTGTGGATACGCTGATGGATCCTTTGAGTACTTACTCGAGAGAAGGCCATACCACATTGCTCACAACTGTATGGTTTCTCTCCAGTGTGAACTCGCACATGTGTCTTTAAATCTGATGAAGAAGAGAACTCTTTACCACACTGCTGACAGTCATGACTACGAGGCGTGCCCCTCCGTTTCTAGAACAACAAGAAGCAGAAAAGAAAACAGTCATGGTGGAGATCTTCAGCTGACAGCTTTGCATTACTGTGGAGGAGAGTTGTCACAATAGCAGTGTTTTCAATGTCAAACTGATACACTTTTCAATACCACTGCAACAAAAATGGCCTCCTGGTAGGAGTCAGTGATATGGATAAAAAACTGATTCACAATTTTTTTCCTTCATGACCAAAACATCCACAGATTTCATTTTCCTGAGGTCAGTTGGCATAGTAACATGAAAATGTTTGTTTTTTGGAATTAAAACAACTGTAGAAGACTGGACTACTAGACTACTACAAGACAGGAGCTCAGTTACAGTTAGAGGAAACTACACCAAATAACTATGTCTAACCTTCCAGGACATCCAAACCTTTCTCACTGGAGGCAGAAAATCAGCTGCTCAACTCCATCACATTGTCAGAAAGGAAAAAGTCAAACTTTAAATGTGCTGGGTGTAAATTCATTCCTACAAGAAAAAGAGGTGTCAGCACTCAAAAAAATGTCCTTTTAGGTAGTTTTATTCAAGGCACAATGTGGCACAACAGACACGTTCCGACTCAGTCTTCTTCAGCTTTGTGAAACACTACATGGAAGAGCACTTTAGGTACAGGAAATATAACCTGTTATATACTCCTGATCAAAATCTTAAGACCAGTAGAAAAATTGCAAGAATTTACATTTTGCTCTGTTGGATCTTAATAAGTTTCTTAGTAGAGCTTCATAATGCAAGAAGAAGAAATGGGAGTGAGACAAAAAAATTTGAGTAAGCAATTTATTGAAAACAACAATTAAAGTGAAATAGGCTGTTCATCAGCTGATCAAAAGTTTAAGACCACAGCCTTTTAAAGCCAAAATCTGCACAAAAATGTGGATTCAATGTGATTTTCTGTCAGGTATTCACACTGTCATGACCTCCTGATGGCAAAGGCTATAAAGCTTTCTGTCTTTGAACGTGGTCAGATTGTTGAGGAGCATAAGCAAGGCCTTTAGCAACACGCCATCACTGCTGAGGTTGGACGCAGTAAGACAGTCATTTTGAATTTCTTCAAAGATCCTGAGGGTTATGGAACAAAAAAGTCAAGTGGTAGACCCAAAAAATTTTCACCGGTGCTGAGCCAGAGGATCCGATTGTCTGTCCGTCAAGACAATCCTTGACCCAAATTAAAGCCGTTACTGGTGCCGACTGCAGCCCAATAACCATCAGATGGTGTCTGTGAGGGAAGGGCTTAAAAAACTAAAAACATCTTCAAAGGCCTCGTCTCCTTCAACACCACTAAATTGCCTGTTTGGACTTTGCAAAGGAGCACCAAACATGGGACAATGAAAGGTGGAAGAAAGTTTTATTCTCTGTTGAGGAAAAATATAACCTTGACTGTCCTGATGGCTTCAACGTTACTGGCATGACAAGGAGATCCCGCTGGAGATGTTTTCTACGCGGCACAGTGGAGGGGGCGCGGTCATGATCTGGGCTGCTTTTTCCTTCAATGGAATAATGGACCTTCAGGTTGTACAGGGGCGTCAAACAGCAGCTGGCTATGTAGAGATGTTGAAGCGGGCATCCCTTATGACTGAGGGCCCTCGTCTGTGTGGTAAAGACTGGGTTTTTCAACAGGACAACACTGCAGTTCACAATGCCCGCCTGACAAAGGACTTCTTCCAGGAGAATAACCTCACTCTTTTGGACCATCCTGCTGATCTAAATCCAATTGAGAACATTTGAGGATGGATGGCAAGGGAAGTTTACAAAAATGGACATCAGTTCCAGACAGTGGATGCCCTTCATGAAGCCATCTTCACCACTTGGAGCAACATCCCCACTAGCCTCCAGGAAACACTTGCATCAAGCATGCTTAAACAAAATTTTTGAAGTGATCAACAAGAACGGTGGAGATACTCATTACTGAGTCCTTTTTTCAAACTTTTATTTCTGTTTTGAGGGTGTTTTCAGTTTTTTTGAGGCATGGTCTTAAACTTTTGATCAGCTGATGAACAGCCTATTTCACTTTAATTGTTGTTTTCAATAAATTGCTTACTCAAAATCTTTTTGTCTCACTCCCATTCCTTCTTCTTGCATTTTGAAGCTCTACTAAGAACCTTCTTAAGATCCAACAGAGCAAAATGTAAATTCTTGCAATTTCCAACTGATCTCTAATTTTGATCAGGAGTGTATAACAGGTATAACAGGTTATACTTCCTGTACTTAAGGTGCTCTTCCACGTAGTGTTTCACAACGCTGAAGACGTTGGAACGTTGTGCCTTGAAAAAAACTACGTGAAAGGACATTTTTTGAGTGTTGACACCTCTTTTTCTTTTAAGTCTTTGTTGTCATGCACCTTTAGGAGTGCTCCTTGTTCGCTTTCTCTGTAAATTCATTCCTACCTTGAGAGGGGGAGTCATCTTTCTTCCTCAGACAGCTGCCCTGAAGTCAGATTCAATGATGGACGGCGTTCCTCTCCACAAGTGTCTGGTCTCAGCACTGAGCTGAGGACAAACAGAGACACATTATCAGACAGCAGCTCCTCAAGTGTCCACGGTCTGCAGAAGCCCGCTGCCTCATTCTTACAAACTTCTAGAAAGGCGTCATAGTGGCGGCTCCATTCAGAAAGAAAGGAACAGTAGTTTTTATCTCAGAGAGGAGGTGGGCTCAAAAATAACACCTGGCATGACTCATGCAAACAAGCCTATATTTACAGCCAAAACAAGCCTATATTTACAGCCACAACAGGCCTATATTTACAGCCAAAACAAACCTATATTTTCAGCCACAACAAGCCTATATTGACAGCCCCAACAAGCCAATATTTGCAGCCAAAACAAGCTTATATTTACAGCCACAGCAAGCCTATATTTACAGCCAAAACGTTTGTACACTTGTGCTCCTTCATTTGCTTCGTGCCGTGCCTTGTCCTTTCATGCCGGGGCAGTGAAGCATGCTGTCCCCAAGCATGGAACAAATGCACTCTCAATGCTGGATGTTAGTTCTTCCTGGTCCTAAATTTTGGGTAGCCAGCAGCTTTTTTGTCCCTACTCAGCTCCCATTGTCATCTTGTTCTCCTTCTTTTTGTTTTTGTTTTGTTGGTGGGGGGCAACCAGCATAAAGGTGTATTGCTGCCACCTACTGTGTTGGAGTGTGGACCAGAATTCAACCAATAATAAAACAAAACAATAATCAAATAATTTAAAAATAAATAGAAAATAAATAAATAGAACAAAAACAGTCCTAAATTCTTTGCATTAAACCTGTCTCAATAAGGTTCTTGAACAGACATTTTTTGTCCCACAGTTCAAAGATGTTTAAGTGTCATCTCAACTCCCAGTTTCCTGAGCTCTCTCCTCAATATTTCTTGCTTATCTTCAAATTTCTGACAATGAAATAAAACATGTTCAACTGATTCCACACAGTTCACATAGTCCTGTTCACATAGTCCTGTCAGATGCTTTTTTATCAAGTCAGGTGTCTTGTTTAAACCTGGATGTCCTACTCTTAATCTTCTTCATAGATTTTCTTCATGTGTTCTTCTACTCCTCCTCCTCGCTGTACCCACTTCTTGCTGTATTGCATAAAGGTGCCTTCCAGTATATCCATTATCCCAACTTTGTTGCCATACTTTCATGATGTGACTTTTAACTAATGCTTTAGCCTCATTTTTACTGATAGGGATATTCATTTTATCATCAAGTTTCAGAGACACTTTTAGACTCAATCAGACATTTCATTGTCTTTAATCCTCCTATGAGCTGCTATCCACATAAACATTACAACAATATTCTTAAATCTCTATAAACTTTCATACATTTCATTAACAATGTCTTGTCTCCTCTTTGATTGAAATGACTTTAATGCTAATAAAGCTGAAGCCCAGTCAGTACAAAGAATCACATTTTTAATATGACATTCTTCTATTTTCTGCAGCGCTGTTAGAATTGCTAGAATCTCAACTGTAAACTCTGACAAATGAGGACACTGCACCACTTCATTGATCACGGATAGCATTGATCTCCAAAAACAGATATCTTCAGGGTTCATTTACTAATGTGACGGCCAGGTAAAGTTGTTTATACATTACCTGGATCAGATTTAACACAGTCTTCATTTTGGCAGCTAGTTTTCATTTTAGTCTTAGTTTGACTCTTTAAATATGCATTTTACTTTTGCTCACATTTTAGTCATTTCAACCCTTTTTAGTTTTAGTCCAGAAAAAGTCCTCACATTTTAGTCTTTACTTTTAGTCCAAGCATTTATTCTCTTGTCTAAACGTTCAGGTGCGACTGCAAAAGGAGGACAAATAAATTTAAATTCTGGCCTGTCTGGACCAAGGTTAGAATAGTTTGGGATTTTTCAATAGTTTTTGTTCTTATTTCGTTTTCACGTTCTTCTTTCAATTTCAGTTTAAATTTTATTAGTTTTTACTGCTGGTTTGTTGGTTTAGTTTAGTTTTTACTTTTGCAAAAATGCAAAAACGTGCATTGACGTACATTGCCCAAGCCTACGCTGGGGCGTGCAGCGTGTTAGATAATGTTAAAAGAAAGGCAATATTTATGTTCTGTAGAAGAAGAAAAGCAGATATAATTTTCTTACAAGAAACTCATTCAACTAATAAGGAGGAAAAGTTTTGGAAATCTCAATGGGGGAATCATTGTTTTTTCAGTCAAGTAATACAGCAGGGGTCGCTACTCTGTTAAATTTCAAGGAGTGGTCAAAAAGCATTTTATTTTGGAAGAAGGAAGATGGATAATATTAAATACTGAGGTGGATAAAAAACTTTTTTTATTTGCAATATCTATAACTTTAATAGTGTAACTTTGGCTAAAGCAGTGACAACAGAAATTGTGACCAAACTATCAGAGGAGAGAAACAAAATTCAAGGCACTTATATAATCATAGGAGGAGATTTTAACGATGCGCCAAATGACTCAATTGATAGAATACCACCTAAAACACTGTTGGCCTCCAAATTTAAAAGTACAGGATGGATAACAGAGCAACTTAATCTGATTGATGTATGGCGTTTCCTGAACCCCGACATCAAAGAATATACTTGGTGTAATTCCAGTAGATCCTTGTGTTCAAGAATCGATTTTTGGCTAATATCCCCAGAATGCAATTAATTCGTCAAAGACGTTTTTCACAATCATGCCCCATTCTCGGACCATCAATTAATTTCAATCCATTTTTCTGGTGCAAAAGATAACAACAATAAGATTCGAGGTCACTGGAAATTAAATACCAGTTTACTAAAGGATGACGGTTTTTGTAACAATGTTGAAAACCTATCTCAGCCTATCTCCAAGATGAATGACCTTAGTCATATCCAAAAATGGGAATTTTTCAAGTTTAAGATGCCGGAAATGGCAATTAAACGAAGTAAAGAAATTAAAACAAATAGGATTGCTAAGGAAAACAAAATTATGGATGATCTAAATACTTTGTTGTTGAAACCACAACCCAATGAAGAGGATGAAATAGAAATTAAATGATTAAAAGGAGAGATAGATAAAACCTAGGTAGAAATGGCTAAAAGTGCCTTTGTGAGATCTCAGTGTAAATGGTTAGAACATGGAGAAAAAAACTCAAGTTACGTCTTTGCACTAGAAAAAAGGAACCAAAGAAGAAACAATATCACTGAGATAAAAGTAAATGATAGAGTGTTATCTGAATTTGAAGACATCTCTAAACATGTTGAATCCTTTTATTGCAATATTTATAAGTCAGCTTGTCAACCTGATGTTTGTAATTTATTCATTGATTCAGTAAAACAGTGCATTCCAAAGATTTCTGCAGACTTTAGGTCAGAATGTGAACAACTGATCACAAAAAAAGAACTACAGGATGCAGCTAAATCCTTAAAAAAAAGGTAAATCCCCTGGGTGTGATGGGCTCCCAGTAGATTTTTACCTTAAGTTTTGGGACAGGATTGAAAACCTACTGTTCAACGCACTAAATGAATGTTTAATGATGGAAGAAATGTCATCCTCAATGAAACAAGGCTTAATATGCCTGATTCCTAAACCCGAAAAGGATCCCTTGATCATTGAAAACTGGCGCCCAATCACACTTTTAAACACAGATTATAAAATAATAGCCTCTGTTTTTGCCAAACACCTTAAATTTGGTCTCCCTGATATCGTAAGTGGGTCACAAACAGGTTTCATGAAAAATCGCCATATACAGTTGAAACCAGAAGTTTACATACACTATATAAAAAGGCACAAAAACTTTTTTTTCTCACTGTCTAACATTAAATCAGATTAAACTTTTCCCGTTTTTGGTCAATTAGGATTACCAAAATTATTTTTATTTGCTAAATGCCAGAATAATGAGAGAGATCATTTTATAGACAATTTTTTATTATTTTCTTGAGAGTCAGAAGTTTACATACATTTCATTAGTATTTGGTAGCATTGCCTTTAAACTGTATGACTTGGGGCAAATGTTTTGGATATACTTCCACAAGTTTCTCACAATAGTTTGCAGGAATTTTGGCCCATTCCTCCTGGCAGAACTGGTGTAACTGAGCCAAGTTTGTAGGCCGCCTTGCTCACACATGCCTTTTCAGCTCTGCCCATAAATTTTCAATGGGATTGAGATCAGGGCTTTGTGATGGCCACTCCAAAACATTGACTTTGTTATCCTTAAGCCACTTTGTAACCAGTTTGGCAGTATGCTTAGGGTCATCGTCCATTTGGAAAACCCATTTGCGCCCAAGCTTTAACTTCCTGGCTGATGTCTTGAGATGTTGCTTCAGTATTTCCACATAATGTTCTTTCCTCATGATGCCATCTATTTTGTGAAGTGCACCAGTCCCTCCTGCAGCAAAACAACCCCACAACATGATGCTGCCACCCCCATGTTTCACAGTTGGGATGGTGTTCTCAGGCTTGCAAGCTTCCCCCTTTTTTCTCCAAATGCAACGATGGTCATTATGGCCAAAAAATTCAATTTTAGTTTCCTCAGACCACAGAACATGTCTCCAAAAATTAAGGTCTTTGTCCCTGTGTGCATTTGCAAACTGTAATCTGGCTTTTTGATGTTTCTTTTGGAGTAATGGCTTCTTCCTGGGAGAGTGGCCTTTCAGCCCATGTGGGTACAGGACTCGTTTGACTGTTGATAATGACACACTCTTACCAGCTTCAGCCAGCATCTTCACAAGGTCTTTTGCTTTTGTTCTTGGGTTGAGATGCACTTTTCGGACCAAAGCACATTCATCTCTGGGACACAGAACCCGTCTCCTTCCTGAGCGGTATGATGGCTGGACATTCCCATGGTGTTTATACTTGCATATAATTGTTTGAACAGATGAACGTGGCACCTTCAGGCATCTGGAAATTGCACCCAAGGATGAACCAGACTTGTGCAAGTCCACAATTCTCTTCCTGATATCTTGGCTGATTTCTTTTGATTTTCTCATGATGTTACACAAAGAAGCAGTGTGTTTCAGGTGTGCCTTAAAATACATCCACAGGTGTGCCTCTAATTAACTCAAATGTTGTCAATAAACCTATCAGAGGCTTCCAAAGACATGACATCATCATCTGGGCTTTCCCAAATTGTTTAAAGGCATAGTAATCTTAGTGTATGTAAACTTCTGACTTTGAAGAAAATAATAAAAATTGTCTAAAAAAAATCCTTTTCTCATTATTCTGGCATTTAGCAAATAGAAATAATTTTGGTAATCCTAATTGACCAAAAACAGGAAAAGTTTAATCTGATTTAATGTTAGACAGTGAGAAAAAAACGTTTATGTGCCTTTTTATATAGTGTATGTAAACTTCTGGTTTCAACTGTAAGCTGCAATATAAGATTAATCTTGAATTTAATTGATTATTCCGACAAAATTAACTCCGAAGCCTTAATTTTGTTTTTGGATTTCTATAAGGCATTCGATACCATTGAGCATGACTTTCTGTTTAAATCGCTAAAGATGTTTGATTTTGGGAAAAACTTCATTTCAGCAGTTAAAATGTTGTACAAAGATATTAATAGTTGTGTTATGCTTTACCCTTACACCACTCCTAGGTTCCAGGTCACGCTCTGTGTGGCAAGGCTGTCCCTTTTCACCATTTTTATTTTTGTTAGCCGTGGAAATTTTATCTAGGTACATAAAAATGACAACAATATTCAAGGTATAAACATCTTTCAAAAGGAAATCCGAATAACACAGCTGGCTGATGATACTGCTCTTTTTCTTAGTGACAAACATCAGGTTGAGAAAGCAATCTCTCTTATTGGCAAACTTTCGGCTGCATCCGGTCTAAAATTAAAAACATCTAAATGTGAAATTTTGTGTTTGTACAATTGCCATGACAGCAGCATTTGTGATATTGATGTTAAAGAAAAGGTCAAATACCTGGGGATTCATATTACTAAGGACCGAAAGGAAAGAGAAAAACTAAACTTTGCTTCAAAGCTAAAAAAGACTAAATCAATCTTTAATTTATGGTTACAAAGAGACATTTCCATGTGGGGAAGAACCATCCTGACCAAGGCAGAAGGTGTCTCCATGTTTGTTTACCCTGCCTTGTCACTAGAGGTCAGCAGCGCTACAGTAAAAGACATCAACAAACTCTTCACAGACTTTGTCTGGAAAAACCGTCGCAATCACATCAGAAAAGGATTATTAACTAAACCCAAGGAGGCTGGAGGACTGGAGCTGTCGGACTCTGAAGACCTAAACAACACTTTCAAGATAAAATGGATTCAAGAATGCTAAAGGAGACCGGACTCACTGTGGTACGTTATTCCTACCAACATTTTTAATGAGGTAAGAGGGTTACAATTTGTTTTACAATGTCATTACATTGCCTTCAAACTTCCTGTCAAACTGTCCACCCTCTACCAACAGGCCTTGCTAGCATGGAAATTCTGCCATACTCACAACTTCTCACCCCACAAAACAATAATCTGGAATAATGAATCTATCACCAAACACAACACGTCATTATACCTGAAAAAATGGATGGACAAAAGTGTTATGTATGTACAAGATTTGTTTGAGGAAGGAGAGGAAGTTGTGAACTACGAGCTTTTTATTAACAAATTTAATTTTCCCATAACCTCTCAAGAATTTAACTATGTAATTAAAAGTATTCCAAAAGGTATCAAAGAACTAATGAAAGGTCTAAAAAAAATTACCAAGTTATACATCTGAATATATCTTAATTAGTGGAATGACCTCCTCCACCCACTGCAAGCCAACGATGACTGCCACCACCTCTGCCGTGTATACTGACAACTGATCTGAAAGTCTCTTGGAGATACATATTTCAGACTCAGGAATAAAAACACCAATACCCACACATTCTTGTTCATTTTTAGATCCATCAGTGAATATTTTTAGATAGCTGTAATATTTTTGTCTCAGATATACATTTGTTTTAACTCCAGTTTCAGTCAGGTGCCATTCTCTTCTCTTTTCTGGAATACTGTGTCTACTTTTGGTTCTGGGAACAGCCATGGGGGAACATTACTCAGTGGATCAGTTTTGTGAACTCCAACTTCTCCATGTTGTACTCTTTCACCTTCTCTTCAATCTGCCACCCAAAGCCTCTCCTCTGAAACCTAGAGTACTCCCAACACTTCTGTAATATCTTAGCTGAGGGGTTCTCATCGCCATTTCCTTTAAGTTTAAGCCAGTATGTTAATGAGAGTCTATCTCTCCTAATCCCTAATGGTGTTTCTCCAGCCTCTATTAGGACTGCATTAATCGGTGTTGTCCTAATGAGTCCTGTGCATATTCTTAAAGCCTTGTATTGTAATCTGTCTATTTTTTGTAGCGTGGTCTTTGCTGCTGCTCTATACACTATGCAGCCATAGTCTATTGCTGACCTCATGAGTGCTTTATAGATATCTATTAGAGCTTGTTTATCAGCCCCCCAGTTGCATCCAGCAACAGCACGGAGAAGATTTATGGCTTTTTTACATTTTGTTTCCAAGTGTTTGATATGGCTTTTCCATGTGTATTTATGGTCCAACCATAGACCAAGATATTTGAATTCAGACACTTTCTGCAGAGGTTGACCGTATAATGTCAGATTTTCATTATTAACCTTGGTTTTGTTTGTTATCATCATGTAGCATGATTTACTGACTGATAGTTTGAAACCCCATTCATATGACTATCTCTCCACTTCTTGTATTGCTTTTGTAATATTTCTGATAACATGATTCACATTTCTGCTTCTCATCCATATAGTCCCATCGTCTGCATACAGAGCAGAGTTAATACCTCCATTCAGTTTTGAAAAAATATAATTAATCATAAGATTAAACAAAAGTGGACTGATGGCACTTCCCTGGGGAGTACCATTCTCAACCTCTAACTCTTGAGAGCTCTTGAGACTCTGATTAAGGTTTTAAATGACAGTTTGAGTATTATCTACAGATGACAACAGTGCATGTATTTCATCTGCTTTTAGATCTTTCATTTCAAGGAACTTTCCTGCTGCCTCCACAATAGTTTTGATTTTATCACTTTTCCTCGTCATTTGAGTTGCTACATTAATAGTATGACAGATAAAGGCCACAAAATTCACTTTGTTCACAACTATTGTGTTTTCACCTGTCTTGCATTTGTGTGTGCAGACATTCTGTACAGGGTTCTGCCCCTGATTTTCTTGTGCATGGCTTTTCCCTTGCGGAGCTTTTCTTTGAGCCTGTTCACTTACACTAACTCTGTGTGTTTCCTCCACTCTGACTTTTTTAAGTGCTTCTGCATTCGATACCTTTTCTGTGATCTTTATTCTCTGAGCTTCTCTGGCTTCTTTTTGCACACGCAGCCTTCATATGCTGCACTATGATCACCACCACAATTACAACATTTAATCTTTGCATCTTTTTCACATTTTCCATATTCATGCTGTCCTCCACATCTCGCACATCTGAGTTTACTGTGACATTGTTTGGCAATGTGCCCTATTCTCTGACAAGCATAGCACCTCAGGGGTTTTGGGATATATTCCCTCACATTAAAGTTCATGTAACCTACTTGTACTGCTGTAGAATCACAGACATGGTTTCTTTTAGCACCCATCTCTTTTGCTTTTGATTCTAGTGGCCTCAACAACTTTATCTCCTTCAATGTCATTTTTGATGTCATCCATAGTCATGGTTAATGGTACTCCTGAAATGACACCACCTCATTCTCTCTCCAAGCAAGGTAGACATGCGGAGAATTTTCTCTTGCTGCTGCTTATTGTTTGCTTACTCGTTTATTTATTATAAACTTGGAAAATCTCATTTTCCCAATCTCTTCTTCGATCGCTTTAGTAAGCTTTATCAGGTGGTAATGCCCCCCGTCTTGATTGAACTCAACCACGACCTTCCACTCATTTATTTGATCTTGCTCATGCTGAACCTGCTTCTGTGGACTGTGCCTTACTAACCTCACTGCCATCCGACCAGCTTAACTCCCTTTCTCTCCTGCTTCTCTCTCTCACACTCCTCTTCTGCCTTGCAGATCTGGATATCATCCATTCCATTTCATTCTCACTTAAACCATCTGAGGTAGTAGACACGATGATGCAGTCTAAGTACAGTTTATGCAACCCGCCAAACAACTGCGATCCTACCGCACTCAAACATACTCTCCCCCCCTTCCGCCCCAGCCGGGGGTCAGCCAGGAAAGCACCGAAGTGTGAAACATCAAAATAAAGATGAAATAAATACCTCGCTGTCTGCACACAACCGAGAGGGAATGAGTCCGGAAGAGAAATTAATGTGCGTCAACTAAAGTTTCCCCTGGACAACAAGTAGCAGCTAAATAGTTCCTACCTTACATTAGACATGTCAAATCAGATACTTCAACTCATGGTTTTGAATTTATATCTCATATTTTGACCTTTTAAACTCATGATATTTTGAATTTTAACTCGTATTTTGCCTTTTAACAACATTATTTTGACTTTTAATTTAGTTTTGAACTAATATCACAGTATGAAACTGGACCTTTTGAACTTACAAGTTTGACCTTTTTATCTCAGATTTTTACTCTTTAAACTTTTCATTTTGACTTTTTTAGTCTCAAGCTCAATTATCATCAGTGCTGAGGTTTTTATTGTTCCCATAATTCATTGCTGGTGAAAATGAGGTTGACAGTTTAGGGTTAAATGTTGACCCTCTTAGGCTCTCAGGTTAGAACTAAATTCAGAATCCAGCCCCTGCTGTGATTGAGTTTGACAGCCCTGCTTTATAGAAACAGAGTTTAAGTTAACCCTGACTTCAATCCAGATTTACAGCAAGATAAAAGCTTTAATATCATATATGGTGACCTCTAGTGGAATAAAATTACATCTGCAGGACACAGTCACTAATTTCAGCTTGAAATACCAGCACATTTTTGAGCACACAGAAATGAATTTTGTCACTGATTTCAAATGTGTACCCAAAGGTCAAAGTTCAAGGGCTCGCATCAGGTGGTTGACAGTAGACGTGATGGACAAGACCATATAATAACCAAATAGTAGATGATAAGAAGATTTTCCTTCTTCCATAACCAACAGACTGTGGAACCTAGCCAGCAATCAGGACCAGCCTCTCCTGAGATGAAAACACAGAGACCCTACATTCAGGATCTTCTGATGATGTTGGCACTCGTACTTGTCAGTCAAGAGGATTGCAGGAATATGAAGATGACTGCTGAATTCTTGAGCTGAATCAAGATGCAGACCCATTCTATGATGGGCCAGATTCCTCTGTCTCCCATGCCATCCAGGCATCTGTTGAAGACTCACAAGTTGACTTTGGGCCTGCATCTGTTGGTGATGCTGATCAAGACTCCACTCTTCCCTGGAACCCACCTGAGCTCAATTCTCTGCAGGTATGATGTCAATCTAATGTCATTATAATAGTGCTGTCAAAATAATACTGTCCATCAATCAGTAGAAGATTCAATGATATTTTTAGCTTTCAACATGTCAAAAAGGAGAGAAATGCCATCACATTCCCACAGCCATGCTGAGATGTTTTAGACGACTTTATTTATCCAAGAAAGAGCCCAAAAGCTAAAGACATTTGGTTCATTGTGACATGAAATGAAGAAGTGCAAACCCAGGAGCATTTATCAGGATGAATAACTACAGTTCAATGATTTTTGAAGTTATTTTGTGTCTAAACTAGTATTTACAGAGGAAACAATCTGCCTTTATTAATGCCATGTCAAAGAAGCTCTTTCTTTACAGTCAAAGTTTGTAAGCAGTCATTATTTCAAGTTACCAATTCAGGTATTACAACTGGTAAAGCTTTTCTTTAAAGGTGCAGTCTGTAATATTTAGCCTCGAGCAAACTTGGTCAAAGTTGAAGAGAATATTTATAAGTAGACCTCAGCAAGTAAATCTATAAAATGACTTCATCTTTATTTACTCAGAATAAACATTTGATTCATACACAGGGAGGCTCTCCTCCGTGGACTCCACCATCTTGGATTTTTGCATCTTGCATGTTTCTGCAGTACCAAATAATGATCAAACAATTATATCTATATTCTGGTGATTACACACTCATTTGAGTCGGCCTGCTAATAAAAAAAAAGGGTTAGGACCATTTCCCCAAATGTCCATCTGTTTTCGTCACTTTGATGCCATTTCTGAGTCATTTCATGGTGAGAGGGTTTTGCCATTCTTCAGATCACAGGAGAGCCATTAACCTCAGACTGTTGAAGTTTTCTCTCTAAAGTGGAATCACAGTCTAATGATGTTTATTAGCCTAGATGTTGATTCTTCACAGAGCTCACTCAGCCACTGCTTGGTGCTCCTCATGCTCATGATGTACCTGTCACACACCTGCCTCTCCTCCTCCACATGTAGCTGCAGCAGCATCAGACTTTCTACTGCATGGACTGAAGAGTCTTCACAAGTTTTCAGCTTCTCAACACTTTTTTCTTCTAATTTGACAATTATTTCTGTATCCAGTCATAATCCAACTGTTTTCAGGATTAGTTTGGTTTTCCTCCAGACACTTTAGTTTCACTTTCTAAGCTGGAGCAGAGTGGGGAGGGGAGGGCCTTAAATGGACCTTTAGGACACGTGATTGGTCCAGTAAACTGTCATTATAAAGTCAACAGCCAATGGGCCACTGCCCCTGCTCTATGGGCTCTAATGTTTTCAGATTTGATCTCATATTTTGACCTTTCAAACGTATGAATCTAACTTTCTCCTCATATATTTGCTCTTTAAAACATTATTTTTCTATTTTTAATATCATCTTCTGATCTTTTGAACTAATAAATTGGAATTTTATCTCAGATTTGAGCCTTTAAACTTATCATTTTTACTTTTTTGAATTTCCAAATGATTCATCATCAGTGCTTTCTTTTGTCATATTTTATTACTGAAAATGAGGTTGACAGTTCTGGTTAAATGTTGACCCTGTTAGGATCTCAGCTTAGACCTAAATCCAGAATCCGGCCCCTGCTGGGACTGAGTTTGACACCCTTGATTTAGATTGTTAATGTAGGTTGCACACACACACACACACACACACACACACACACACACACACATACATTTTATTTTAACTGCCACAATAGCATGTCAATTGAGTGATTTATTTGCACATTTAATTTAGTAGTTTATTTTTGTTGAAGTATCTGATTTGACATGTCTAATGTAAGGTAGGAACTATTTAGCTGCTACTTGTTGTCCAGGGGAAACTTTCGTTGACGCACAGAGTTGGAGGACAGCGTGCAGCAAGTAGAGACAATACTGAGAGAAGGTGAAGAAGGTTTTTAAGTGAGTATTTTCTCCAGTTTTATTGTTGGAGGATTCATCTCTCTTCCGGACTCATTCCCTCTCGGTTGTGTGCAGACAGCGAGGTATTTATTTCATCTTTATTTTGATGTTTCACACTTTATTCTCCAACTTGTGTAATATGAATGCATGCTGCTTTGTAATGCAGTGTAGTGTATTTCAAACAGTTGGACGGTGGATTAGATGAAGATGATGTGCTGAAAGAATAAATCCATCAGTTCCAGAAGAACTTTGGTGTGGTATATTTCCTGGAGGGACCGAGCAAACAAGAGGACGTCTTTTTCGGCCGTCTTCAGGACGTCTATATAAGGTGCAAACACAGTTCAAAAATGGTCCGTTTGGACGTTGTTTCAACGTCTTCCATGGACTAATTTTAGACAAAGTTTATGTCCATAATATAGCCTTATTTACGGCTTTATTACAATGCAGTCCTGACTATATATTAAAATACCAAACTTATTCTGACTGCAGTAGCCTGGTGTCATTAAACAAAGGCCATCTCAAACATTTAGTGTAAATGTAGTCCCATACAGCATTCAAAATACATTTTTATTGCAAATAAAAACTTGAAGGAATTTTCTACATTCAGAGTATTTAATATTTAGATTTAGTAAAAAGACTAGTATAAATGCTCTGTCCCAGTTCAGATGTAAAATAGACTCCCTAAAACAGACAGGAAATAAAAAGAAGTAAAGACAAAAACAAACAAACAAGAAAACAGGAAGTGGACATTCAAAAACAAATCAATACTACAACAGGGTATATACAGGAAGTCTGACATTAGATTTGCTTCTTTTAAGACCCTCTTCATGCATTTTTATACCCATCACATCTCTAACTTGTAATCAGTTACTTTAAAAACAGTTACTTGTGTTTAGTGCTGAGAGGAAGGCGAAAATTTGCTGCGCAGTAATGTGATTGTGATTACAGTATAAAACAAATAGTGTCATGAATCTACTTGACAGATTATGAAGGAATAGAAGTGTGTATTTCTCAATTAAAAAAAAAAAAAATCAAGTAGTTAGTAGCATAAAAACCACACATAACAAGTTTACAGTACTACTTTGAAAATAACCTATTTTCCCCCAAATTAGGGTGCTTCCTTCGTTGAAAATATAGGTAGTGGCAATCCTTTGATCAAATATGTAAGTAGACAGCCTGATATTTAAATTGCAGTTAGATTAATTGTGCAGCACTAATTAAAGGGAAAAAAAAATCTAATGAAAGGTATAAATGCCCATTTCAAAATACTTCCGATCACAAACTCTGATTTTAGAGCAGTGATGTGTCAACCATCACCTTACTGTTGCAGCTGATCAGCCATGGCTCACCATTACTGAGTTTAATTTATTTCAGTAGTTTATATTCATAACCATGGGAAGGATTTAAGTTAGATGTGGTGGAGTTTCAAAAAATCTTGTGTGTGATTAAATATAAATATAAAAAGCAGACAAAACAACCTCTTTGCCATAAAAAATAAAAACACATGTTTATATCAATAAAGAAATCTACAAAATTTAAGAAACTTTTAGAGCCTTAATCTTAGCTGAATGGATTTATCATTTTTTTAATACTTTTTAAGACACTGCAGACGGCATTTAAAAACATGACAATGCTGAAGCAGACAGCATGTAAAAACATGACAATGCTGAAGGAGACAGCATGTAAAAACATGACAATGCTGAAGCAGACAGCATGTAAAAACATGACAATGCTGAAGCAGACAGCATGTAAAAACATGACAATGCTGAAGGAGACAGCGTGTAAAAACATGACAATGCTGAAGGAGACAGCGTGTAAAAACATGACAATGCTGAAGCAGACAGCGTGTAAAAACATGACAATGCTGAAGCAGACAGCGTGTAAAAACATGACAATGCTGAAGGAGACAGCGTGTAAAAACATGACAATGCTGAAGGAGACAGCGTGTAAAAACATGACAATGCTGAAGCCGACAGTGTGTAAAAGCATGACAATGCTGAAGCAGCAACATAAATGCTGGGACAGATATGCTGAAGCAGACAGCATGCAATACAATGCTGAAGGAGACAGTGGGTACAATGCTGAAGGAGACAGCGAGTAAGAACACATGAAGAAAATCTATGAAGAAGATTAAGAGTAGGACATCCAGGTTTGTTCAGCTGCATGTGTTCAGGCAGCATCTTCTTTTCCCTCCAAGTGAATTCAGTTCAGCATCTGTAAAAGTTGGAAGACAAAAAGTTTTAGCCACGCAAAGGCAATCTGTAAGCCATGCACTTGTATACACTGTCTGCACTGCATATAGCTATGCTGTTGGAGGTCAGAATGACATGCAGATTGGGTCCTGGACCGACTGACTTGTTTTAGACCAGATCTGCATGTCCTGTGGACATCCAATATTTAGTGGGGAGTGATAGTTATGGCTGAAAATGTTCATGTTTCACTGTGATTTGTTGGAGGCTCTTAAGTGGATCATATGGTTTAAAACTACACCAAACTCATGAAAAACAAACTTATAAAAAAATAGAATAATAAAGTAAAAACCATCAATGAGTACGATTTGAAGTAACTCTGCCAGAGTGTCTCTGATTTTCGTCCAGAAGAAGAAAGTTCATTTGTAGTTCTACACATACTGAGGCTCTTTTTACTAACTTTTTGTCTCATGACGTTTTTCCTCTCTCCTACAGTGTCCATTACAATTAAATGCATCCAGACAGTTCTGCAACAGTCCCGCCATTGACCTACTTCCGGTCAGCGCTGAGTGAGTCCACACGGCCCCTCGTCTCCTCTGAGGGTTAGAGTGATTTTCAGCTGGTCTGCTAACCGCCAAAGAAGTCCAGAGAAGAAGAAGAAGAAGGTAAACCTGATCTGTGCTAAACTAAAGTTAGTGGTTTGACTGTGTCACAGTTGTTTGTTTGTTCATCTTCTATGTTTAGTAGTGATTAGGGTGGACATGTGTCCGGACAGGCCGGAATTTAAATGCCTTGTTCAGCGCTGGACTCTTATTTGTCCTCCTTTTGGAGTCGCACCATTGCTCTCTGTCTCTGAGCATCAGTCCGGTGTTTGTCTGTTAAATCAGTGTTCATTTCATCCACTAAAACTATTAGTCGACAGCCTTTTTCATGACAAAAACTAGACTAAAACTAACAAAAATAGATCTGTGATGACTAAAACCGACAAAAACTAAGTTTAGTTTTCATCAAGATGACTAAAACTAGACCAAAATGTAATGTAGTTTTGGTCAGACATTGTAAATCTGTGATATTTCTCCACTGTGGGTAAATCTATCTAAGAACAATGCATCTGTATCTATTCTGCCTCTCAGCTGTAGAAAGCAGGGACCCCAGGTTTGGCAGAGAACACACTACCATGATTTGGTGCCATATTAACGCCCTGTTTATATGATAACGTTTTGCTTCGTTTTCTGTTTTCATTTCCAAGAAGTTCCACATTCAGATGGCAATGTTTTCAATACGATCTCTGTTCACATGGGACTGTGGGAAACACCAAAAATTTCCTGTTTACACAGAGACGGGGCCGTACGCTGGTCCTCTCTCCAGTAGAGTAGGTGGCGGTAATGCACCTTTACACTGGTTGCCACCCACCAATAAAACAAAAAGATAAAGAAGAATAAGACGACTACGGGAGCTGAGTAGGGTCAAAAAGGCTGCCGGCTACACAAGGTTTAGGGCCAGGAAGAACCAACATCCAGCAGTTAGGGAGGACTTTCTGGAGAGTGATGGTATCAGAGTAATGGAGCAGTTACTGTGCACTCACACTAGTAAGTAAGTAAGTAAAATTTATTTGATACAGCACCTTTCACAGAGGAAGTCAAAAAGTGCTTTACAAAACAAAATAATAAAACAGCAAAATACATACAATGAGCAAGAATAAAAGACAGAATTAGTGCAAGTAAACAAAAATTACAACCAATAATCAAAAGCCAGTTGAAAAAGATGCATTAATAGCTGCTTTTTAAAAATCTTGATTGAAGCAGCAGAGTGTAAGTTAAAAGGGAGAGTTCCAAAGGGTCAGGGCCACAACCTCAAAGGCTCGATCACCTTTGGTTTAAGACTGGCCTGGGGGACAACAAGAAGACCCTGATCTGAGGACCTTAAGGGGTTCTGCTGGGGATGTAGGGATGGAGCAGGTCAGCTATATATTCAGGTGCTTGATTATGGAGGGCTTTATAAACAAAAACAAGGGTCTTAAAGTGAATTCTGAATTTCACTGGAAGCCAGTGTAAAGAATATAAAACAGGTGTCATGTGAGTTGATCTGCTGGACCTGGTAAAAAATCTAGCAGCAGCATTCTGTATCAACTGTAGACTGTCAAGAGAGGATTTATTGAGGCAGGTAAAGAGGGAATTACAGTAATCTAGACATGTAGAGACAAAAGCATGAATTAACATTTCTAACTTGGTGTGTGAGACAACGGATTTTAGTTTAGCTATGTTTCTTAAATGAAAAAAACAAGAACGGGACAGTGATCTGATATGATGATCAAAAAACATTGACTGGTCAAAAATCACACCAAGATTTTTCAGATTTGCTTTGACTGAGGAAGAAAGGGGCCCAGTACACTGATGCAATGGTGTCTGCAGCAGTGATAAAGATCTCTGTTTTTTCTGTGTCGATCTGAAGGAAATTATTATCCATCCAGTCCTTAATAGCAGTTGAGCAGTTCATTAACCTTACACATGTCATCAGGCTTAAAAGAAATTTGCAACTGAATATCATCAGCATAAAGATGATAATATATTCCCTGAAATTTGCTAATTACATGACCTAATGGTAGCATGTACACAGAAAATAAAATGGGGCCCAGGACAGAACCTTGAGGCACACCACAGGACAGACTACAAGATTCAGAAGGGTAGGGGCCAACTGAAAAAGACCTCTCTGAAAGGTAACTGGAGAACCAGTCAAGTGTACATCCATTCACACCTACCCACTGTCTCAGTCTGTCAGTCAGGATGCTGTGATCCACAGTGTCCACAGTGCAGAGCTCAGGTCGAGAAGCACTAAGATGGAACATTCTCCTGCATCAGAGGCCATCATAATGTCATTAGTGACTCTGACCAGAGCTGACTCTGTTGAGTGTTTTCTGATGAAAACCAAAGATGTTGTGTGCACTTTAAAAGGAAGTGATCTGATTAGCAACAGCTTTTTTTTTTTAATTTTAGAAATAAAAGGCAATTTAGAAATCGGGTAGTAGTTTTGAGTGACAGTGCAGGTTAGCTTTCTTAGGGGCTTTACAATGGCAGATTTAAAATACAGTGGCACATAACCAGATTCCAGAGAGCTATTCACAATGGCAACTAGACAAGGACCTATAGGCATTTAAAACATTTTTGAGCAGTGAGGTTGGCAGGATATCCACTGAGCAAGAAGTATTCAGACCGTTCACTATGTCAGATAAGTCTTGTAGGGAGATAGGAGAAAAACTGTCAAGTGATGACGGCTGACATGGAGAATCAGTAAGCGGAGTGAGTGGAGTTGAAGAGGGGGTAATGCTGGCTCTTATATCTCTGATCTTATTCACAAAAAACAAGAAATTATTGCAGTCTTTGTTGGAAAATATGGGTACATCTGGAGAAGCAGGAGTTGTAATTTTGCTGATAGTGTCAAATAGGAGCTTCGGGTTACGTTTACACTTAGCTATCAAATTTGCAAAGTAAGATGTTCTTGCATCTTTTACCATCATGTTGTATTTGGCTATGAGGTCTTTATAGTGGAAACGATGAACATTACATTTGGTAGACTTCTATCGCCTCTCCACTCTCTGACTGGTGTGTCAGAAACATCGAACATTATCATTCATCCAAGGAGATGTTTGTATAGAGGGGCCTAGTCTTGCTCTCATTGGGGCCACTTCATCTAAAATAGAGGCGCAATGTGAGTTAAAATATTTTAAAAGATTTTCAACATCTGTATGAGAGGACAAAACTATATTTGTGTTGAAAGCTGCAGAATTTTTTTTCTGCTGAGAGCAGATTGCAGACACGAGAGCATCTTGAATGTTTAGAGACCAGTGGATCTACCTTAAAGGACAGGTTAAAAAGGACAGAAACATGGTAAGAAACATGCAGCTCCTCTGAGCAAACAGAATCAATATTTAGACCAAATGTAAAAATGAGATCCAAGGTGTGACCTTTTATGTGTGTGTGGGGGCCAGTTACATGTTGGAAAAAGTTAAATGATTCTGTAATATTGATAAAATCAGCAGCAAAGCTGCTAGAATTGTCATCGACATGAATATTAAAATCACCCATCATAATGACCTTATCAAAACCAATAATAGAGGATAAGAAATCACTAAATTCAGGAATGAAACAGGACCCAGAAGGCCAAACCAGGCCTTCTGGGTCATGTCTGGGTTCTTTTGAGCCTAAAGTCCAGAACATTTGACCATTGAGAGTGCATTTGTTCCATGGGGGGGGGGGGGGGGGACATAAATGTAAACATAGGCTTGTTTTGGCTGTAAATATCAGCTCATGTTGTCTGGGGCAGCCTACTGTTCCAGGGGGGCAACTTAGTCAAAGTGGACGGCATCATGAAAAAAGAGCAGGATCTCAAGATTCACAAAGAAAACATCAAGCCGTCAGCTCAGAGTCTGGACCAGGGGGAGAGTTGGACTTATCAACAAGACAACGACCCAAAACATACGGCCAAAGTTTCCAGGAAATGCTTTTTTTTTTTCTTTTTTTGGAACTTTCTTTTTATTTTGCATTTGTATAAATACAACACTGGAGATGCTTTCAAACATACACTTATCAGTCCTTCCATCCTTACATGACATTACTCTTTGAATTAGTTTTTTACACAGGTTCCACTGAGTTGTCCTTAAATCAGTCCTAGGTAGAGGTCAAAATACCTCAACACCTGCTACATATACATAGACCTAAACTTAATTACAACTACTACAACCAGCTATATGGTTGCGAGGACTTAGATAACTCAAGTCTATTCAGTTACTACCAAAACAGTATTTTTCCAAAAATGAAAAAATATTTTAATACATTCCCATCTGTACTGAAAAATAAAAGTTGTTTTGAACTGAACAAGCGTATTCAAATAAAGTACAAATTAGTACACAATGAAAGAGAAAAAAAAAAAAAAAAGGATGAATAAAAATAAAAATATATAAATAAAAACAGAGGCGACTAGAGTCCAGGCATTGCCTGAATTACTGGAGACCATTTTTCAACAAATCTCTCTAATTTCAACTGTAGCCTTGCTGTAATTTTTTCCATAATCAGAACATTCCTTAGCCTTTCTCTCCATTCCGTTATGCTAGGAGGCTGTGGTTTCAGCCAGGATGCTGTTATTGTTTTCTTTGCGATTAAAAGCAAAATTCTCAACAAATAGATCAGATCTTTATTGATAGAGTCTTCTGGAACTATACCCAGCATGACAAGCGAAGGATCCATTGTAAAAGTAATACCCAGAATCTGTCCAATTTCATTTTGAATATTTTTCCAAAAACCTAAAATTCTGGGACAGTCCCAGAATATGTGTGTAAAATCCCCGACCTGACCACAGCCTCTCCAGCACAGATCAGATGTACTGCTGTATCTTGAAGTAATGAATGGAGTATTAAAGTAACGCATTTTTATTTTCCAGTCAAACTCCCTCCACAATGGACTGCCGGTTAATTTATGTCCCTCTCTAAAAGAGTCTTCCCACCTTTCATCCGTTATGATAATGTTTGCCTCTAATTCCCATTTCTCTTTGACCCTTAAGTTATTATCTTCAGATTCATTTTGTAATGCTTTATAAATCCTTGAAATAACACCTTTTTTTGTTTCAGTTTCTGTAAATGCCATAAACACTTCTTCTAGTTTAGATGGTGTTTTACAAATATTACCCCATTCTTCATGTTTCTGAAGATAACTTCTTAGTTGTAAAAATTTGTAAAAATCTTGTGTTGGTAAATTAAATTCCCTTCTGAGCTGTTCAAATGACTTCATGGTTTGTCCCGTGAATACCTGCGCAATATATATTAATCCCCTTTCTGCCCACTTATTGTATCCCACATCCATTGTGGAGGGTATAAAATCCGGATTTACTGCTATTTTAGTAATTCTACATATGGAGTTTGATAGTCTTAATTTCTTCCGAACTATGGACCAAATCTTCTTAGTATTCCTGATGCATTCGTTTGTAATCTTCATTCCCTTTTGTATTTTTTCATTTAAGAATGGAATAGTTTCCAGAGGTATCTTTGGACAAGACTTTTTCTCTATTTCTACCCATATAGACTCAGTTTCATTAGTTATCCACATTACTACTGCTCTGAGTTGAGCGGCCCAGTAGTAGTTTTTTAAGTTGGGTAGATTCAACCAGGAAATGCTTTTAAACCAATGATGTGAAAGTTTTGGAATGGCCTTGTCAAAGTCCTGATCTCAACCCCATTGAGAACTTCTGGGGGAACTTAAGAAAAAGGTAGCAGCAAGGAAGAAGATCAACTTCAAGGATCTTGAAGCTTTTGACAAGGAAGAGTGGTTCAAACTTCCCAAGGACTTTTGTAACAAACTTGTGAGCAATTCCAGGAATCACTTGGAGGCTGTTACTAAAAATAGAGGCTTTGCAGTTGATCACTAAAACAGGGTATGAATCATTTTGACACAGTGATTTTTTTGTGTTGTTAAAAATATGTGTTAGGGTTGTAGTTCCAAAATCAAATGTGTATGGCTGAAGGCTTTCCAACATTTTCTGTCCATGTTTTTTTGAGGGTGAAGAGTCACTGTTTAAATGAGAAAAATCAAAAGTTCTTCAAAGTGACAGGGGTACGAATGATTTCAGGCTTGACTGTATGTTATTTCCTGATGGCTGCTGTTTGTTTAATGGGCTGGTCCTAAGGACTGAAGTTTTAGGTCTGCTCCACATTCTTACAAGGAATAAGCTAAACCTAATTAGTAAATGTCTGATATAAACACAAATCTAATCACGTTCATCCCTATTATTCACAGTTTACATCAACCAATCACAGCCTGTGAAAGCGTGAGTCACGCCAGGTGTTATTTTTGAGCCCACCTCCTCTCTGAGATAAAAACTACTGTTCCTTTCTTTCTGAATGGAGCCGCCACTATGACGCCTTTCTAGAAGTTTGTAAGAATGAGGCAGCGGGCTTCTGCAGACCGTGGACACTTGAGGAGCTGCTGTCTGATAATGTGTCTCTGTTTGTCCTCAGCTCAGTGCTGAGACCAGACACTTGTGGAGAGGAACGCCGTCCATCATTGAATCTGACTTCAGGGCAGCTGTCTGAGGAAGAAAGATGACTCCCCCTCTCAAGGTAGGAATGAATTTACACTCAACACATTTAAAGTTTGACTTTTTCCTTTCTGACAATGTGATGGAGTTGAGCAGCTGATTTTCTGCCTCCAGTGAGAAAGGTTTGGATGTCCTGGAAGGTTAGACATAGTTATTTGGTGTAGTTTCCTCTAACTGTAACTGAGCTCCTGTCTTGTAGTAGTCTAGTAGTCCAGTCTTCTACAGTTGTTTTAATTCCAAAAAACAAACATTTTCATGTTACTATGCCAACTGACCTCAGGAAAATGAAATCTGTGGATGTTTTGGTCATGAAGGGAAAAATGTGAATCAGTTTTTTAGTCAATCACTGACTCCTACCAGGAGGCCATTTTTGTTGCAGTGGTATTGAAAAGTGTATCAGTTTGACATTGAAAACACTGCTATTGTGACAACTCTCCTCCGCAGTAATGCAAAGCTGTCAGCTGAAGATCTCCACCATGACTGTTTTCTTTTCTGCTTCTTGTTGTTCTAGAAACGGAGGGGCACGCCTCGTAGTCATGACTGTCAGCAGTGTGGTAAAGAGTTCTCTTCTTCATCAGGTTTAAAGAAGCATATGCGAGTTCACACTGGAGAGAAACCATACAGCTGTGATCAGTGTGGTATGGCCTTCTCTCGAGTAGATACTCTAAGGATCCATCAGCGTATCCACACTGGAGAGAAACCGTACAGCTGTGAGCAATGTGGTTTGGCCTTCTCTCAAGCAAGTACTCTAAGGATCCATCAGCGTATCCACACTGGAGAGAAACCGTACAGCTGTGAGATCTGTGGGAAAGCTTTCACACGTTCATATGCATTGAAGAATCATAAACGCACTCACACTGGAGAGAAACCATACAAATGTGAGGACTGTGGTAAAAGTTTCAGGCGGTTGGATACCCTCAAGGCTCATAGAAACATCCACACCAGAGAATTACTCTTCCCTTGTCAGGATTGTGGTAAAGTCTTTACCGATCAAAAATCTTTAAAGAGTCATGAGCGTATTCACACTGGAGAGAAACCCTTCAGCTGTGACCAATGTGGGAAAACCTTCAGGCATAAAAGGACCTTAACAGTCCACCAGCAGATCCACAGTGGAGGGAAACCACACAAATGTAGACACTGTGAGAAAGCCTTCACAAGTAAATGGGAATGCAACACACATGAACGCATCCACACCGGTCTGAAACCATACGTCTGTGGGGAGTGTGGGAAGAGTTTTGATTGGTCATCTTCACTTCGTCATCATGAACTCAGCCATGTTGGAGTCAGAGAGTACCAGTGTGAGTGCTGTGACAAAAAGTTTGTTTCAACTCACAATCTTGAGAAGCATCTGCGTATCCACACCGGACACAGGCCGTACTGGTGTGTTGGTTGTGAGAAAAGCTTCACATGGAGCTCTTGGCTGAAAAAACACAAATGTGTAAAAAAAGAGAACTAGGGGGCGCTCGTGAGCAGCGTCATGTTAAGACGTGGGTTAATGAGCTCTGCATGGATTAAAATTTAAATATTGTTTTTCGCTCTCACTCAGTCTAAAAGTCAAAAAAGGACATACTACAACGTGTTTGTAGTCGTATAATTCAAAAAATAGACGTCTCCTGAACCATCCAGTGAGTTAAATTGCCCTGAAATGCCAAAACATTCAAAGGCCAAAGCAGGCCTAGAGGCCTTGGACTCTCCCGACCCTGAATTCCTGAAACCCCCCAGAGCTTGTCAGACGTGGACGCGATAATGATGGCACTGCAGAGAATGGAACAAAGTGTGGTAGCTAAGATCGATACGTCCATCGCTGCATTATCAGGTGAACTACACAAGAAAATAAACCATCTCTCAAGGGACATGAGAATGGAAAATACCAGAGTCCAAGGAGAGATGAAAGCATACGCTACACGGATCGATAGCCTGGAGGAAGGAGCTAACAGCTATGCTAACAGGGTCGTGGAGTTGGAAAATAAAGTTACGTCTCTCACATTGGAAGTCACTCGGCTGACGGCTAAAACTGACGACCTAGAATGTCGTCAGTGGAGAGACAACTGCAGAATAATCGGCGTGGAGGAAGGTTCTGGCTTCTCAGAGGCTCACACAGAGCATGCTTTATGATGTAAAGACCAAAGACTTACTTGAGCCAAATCTTTACAGGTACGCTGATTTGCCATTTCTGTTCAAATAGGTGGCTATCTGATTTAAAATATGGTAACAGGGAGGGGGATACATTTTGTGTTTATTTTTTAATGAGTGGTGATAATATTAAGGTTTTTGACAATCCTTGGTGAATAAGTCCTCCCGATATTTTATTTTATTTCATTTTGAGCTCTTCTGTGTCCACCAGAATTTTCCTTCTATTTTAGCTTAAAAAGGCGTATATAAATATATTTTATTTCAGGGCTCACCCACTTATTTTGTGATTCTGTCTGCAGCTGTGGATTCTGAATGATGGTTAAATTTTGTTTCTATTTAATGGACTCATCAAGGTGTAGCCATTTGAAGAACAGTTCAAAAATCGACTTGACTTGATGAATTAAGCCACAATATTGCTGATTTAGAGAAAAGATATGCTGTCTCACCTACACCTGATTTATATGAGGAAAAGCTATTACTTCAGTCTGAATACAACAAGCTTTCAAACCTGGCAGATAGAAAAGGCTTTAGAGAAATCTAAACTAGTTCATTCTGAGCACAGTGATAGAGCAGGCAGGTTGCTTTCACTTCAGCTCAAACAACATTCAGAGGAACGCACTATACCAGGAATGAATTTAGATCCTAACACAAGCTCTCATAATCCCCAGACCATGAATGATCAGTTTAAACATTTCTATTCTAATCTCTACCAATCTGAGTCAGAAAATGAGCTGACTGAAATATATTTTCACATTGGATATCCCAAAAATAAACCCTGAAGCCCAGGCCTCCCTAGAAACCTCCATAACGGCTGAGGAAATATTGTCTGCTATTAAAGCAACTCAGAGTGGGAAAGCACCGGGTGAGCACTTGGGTGAGACTACAAAATAATCATCAAAAATGATTAGAACGTACTAAAACCCACTTGGATAGATGGTGGAAGCTCCCCATTTCACTGGCTGGCCAGATTAATTCAGTGAAGATGACAATAATGTCTAAGTTTCTTTATTTATTTCAGATGATACCCATTTTCCTCCCTAAGTCCTTTTTCCTTCAACTAGATGCTCTTGTTTCTTCATTTATATGGAATAAATCCACAGCAAGAGTGAAAAAATCTCATTTAGAGAGAGCTAAATCAGAGGGAGGTCTGGGCTTACCCAGTTTTTGACACTACTATTGGGCTGCTAACATTGCCAAACTCAATTATTGGACCACAGTGTTGGCTGGCAAAGAAGGAGCCCTTTGGGTAGACATGGAGTTAAAGTCAACTCTCCCAGTCTCTCCAGTTTCATTTCTGACAGCACCACTGAGTACTAAAAACACTAACCAGAATTTGAATGTTCATTTGGTTGTCAGAAACTCTGTTCAAATATGGGACCAGTTCAGGAGACATTTTGGCCTTAAAGGTATAAATAGACTTTGCCCTATTATGTTTAACCATCTCTTCAGGCCATCTCAACTAGACTCAGCATTTTCATTGTGGCGTACAAACGCTCTTGTTTTCTTTAAGGATTTGTTTCATGAGGAGGGCTTCCTACCATTTATTTCACTTTGCCAGCTTTACAATTTGCCAAACTCCCCAGAAGATATATCATATTTAGTCCTCAACATTGACCCATCCAAGAGAGGTTTGATTTCTAAATGATACAACTTGATCCAAAAAGAGCTCTTCCATAAATGGGAAAAATCTAAAAGTGCCTGGGAGGCTGATATTGGGGAACCCATTCTGGATGAAACTTGGGAAAACATGATCTCTAAAATGCATACTTGGTCCTTCTGTGTTGGTCATGGAGTCATCCAGTTTAAAGTGGTGCACCGTCTTCACTACTCTAATGATAAACTGGCAAAGATTTATCCCAGTGTTGACCCGGCATGCCCTCGGTGTCAGTACTCCCCTGTTTCCCTTTGTCACATGTTTTGGTCTTGTCAATCTCTCTCCAATTTCTGGACCCTGGTTTTTCCTTCTCTTTCAGCAATAGGGAATGAGACTATTAATCCCAACCCTCTGACAGCAGTTTATGGAGTAATAGAAGAAGGTATAAAGCTCCCCCTTTCCTGTAAAAATGCTCTAGCTTTTGCATCTCTGAAATCAGGTATTCTGTACGTGGATCTGCAGAGAAATACAGTAAGACTTGGTCCTTATTTGTAACACATGTCAAAACTTGAACACTGCTTTGAGATATGAGGTCTTCTTGTTACTTGGTCACTGTAGATATGAGATTTCAGTTGTGGGAAATTGTGAGACATGGTGTGTCATTTATTATCTGCTAATACTGAGCAGATAGTACAAATCTGAGCATCAGTTTGTTTTATTTTTTCTTATTTTTATTTTCCTTTAACTTGTTCTATTATTTAAAATGAGTAATGTATTATTATTTTCTTCTTTTCTATTTAGTTTTTGATTTCCAATGTACATACTCATTTATTCAATCATTGTATGTATCTGTGTGTTTTGGTGGACTACATTTTACTCTCATTTTGAGTGTATAACCTGTTATTTGCCTCCTGAAGGGTGAGGGTGGGGGGTGGGGGCGGGGAATCTATGTGTCATGATCTTCATTTCATCAACATGTTTTGTATTTGTTAAAAACAACAATAAATAAAGTTAAAATAAAAAAGAAACAGAATGAAACTGAGTAAAGGTAACAAAGTCAGGCTTAGTTATGTGGATAAACTCTGGAAGATTGGCTTACATGACCTCAATTATTCTTGTTTAGGAGAAAAATCACAGTGTCTTGTATTTTTAACAAAAGAAACTGACAACAAAATGATTTATGTCAAGATAGAAACTTGGATTTTTATTGTTGACTCTGCTTTTATTCCTCCATAGCAGAGATGATGAGTGAGGAAGAGCTCTCTTTAACAACACTAATCTCTCACAAACAGGATCAGAGGAATCTCAGCAGTCATCTCTCCACACATTTCATCAAATCTACATTTACACTCTGCCCCAGGGCATCATGGGAAAATTCTGCCCACATTTGAAATCCCCCCTCAATCAACAGTTCAGCTGTTAATTCACAAAGCTCTTTATCCCTAATACTGATAATACTGGCTGTTATTAGAGCTACACTTACAGCTTGTTCTTCATCACAACACATCATTTTGTTCTAATATCTTCTTTTTCTAAGGTTTGACTAATTTTTGCCAAACAATGAGGAGCCATAAATCACATGTTCAATTGTAAATTGACCTTTGACCTTCATCAGAATGTTCTAGTCAGTAGAAATAGGACAGTCTGCTTGTCTGAAATGAGCTAATATGTGACCGGAGCCAGATAAAGTTCCTGCAAGTCGGCATTCCGGTGGTTGAGAAAAATGAGTACAAAGTCGCTTTCTTCAAAATGATCATTTTTCGTTTTTTCTCATTTTATGCAAGTCCGACATTTAAACTATTCATTTGATGAAAAAAGTAACACAAATGTGATATTTAAGAGCGCTAATTTTGTGTTTAAAAATGCCCTATTCTCGCAGTTGCTGCAAGGATATTGAGGGGAGGGGAAAGCGAAACTGCGGGGTGATAATTGGCCACTCAGTCTGCCAGTGTTCCCAGTTTCGCCCATTGAGATGGACAATAACAAACACTGCATGGCTCAAACGCCACCCCCATCGGCACGTATACAGCTGTTTCTAGTTATCACCTTTAACAACAAGCCTCAAGATGCACCCTGCAGCAAAGAAAAGTAGAAGAGATGATGAGGAAGCAGCAAGAATTATCAACAGACTTCGGACAACTTCAGGATCACTTGACAGTGAAAGTTTGATGAAGGCAGATTTCCTATGGGAATATTTTGATGAGCGTCACCAGTCCGATTCAGAAGCTTGGTTTGGGTGGACTTTATGTAAATGTGGCCCTGTTGTTCACGCCCATCACCCGGCCTGCCTGAGGTTAGGAGAAGTCCTGAAACTTTGAGCCTGGTTTTCTCAGAACAAACAGGAACTAGAAGTTAACATTCAAATGAGCATATCTTTGTAAAATATGCTCAGATTAAGGTGTATGATACACCAGTAGAAAGCTTGGAATCTACGCTTTCATAATGTGTAAAAAACTCAAAAATGACCTCGGACGACTTGCAGGACTTTTTACCAGCTTTGGTCACATATGTACTCGGCATTTCATTACATGATATAAACCTGATAAGATGTGATCAAATGTAAAACACAAGTTTAACTGTGCAGAATGTTCTTTTCATTTCAGAGAAATGTCCAAAAAACAGTATCTGCTATCTAAATGACACTGCTCCTGAAAAGATGAGGAAATGAGTCAGAGATGGAAAATAGAGGTTTCTATGAAATCAAAAGGCTGTGTAAGCAAAGACTGGCAATCCACCAAAGGAAGAAGAATGAAGAAATCTTAACAGCTTAGAGAAAACACAGGATGAGACAGATATGCACCTGTTATACAAGTATTTCTATGTTTTAGCTGCTAAGAATCCATCCACATTTTAAACTAGTTTTCAAGCAAACAGACGACTTATCTACTCTAGTGTTGAAGCTGGAATTGGAATTTTTTGAATATCTGGTAATGTCCTACTGTTTCTCTGTTTTCTTTTTTCTCCAAAAAATGATTTAAAAAAAAAAGAAACTACTGACTGAGATCCAGAGCTCCTGCATTTAAGTATTTGAAGATTTTTTGGGGGGAATAATGTTTCCATGAGGCTGCAAAGCACTGATAACTATGGTGGCCCTGAAGGCCAACAGTATGCAAATAAAGAAAGATAATTGAAAAATATGCTGAAAAATAACAACAATTCTTGTATTATGAGTCAGAAATGTTGAAAACTAGTTAAAATGCTTGAATATTTCTGGTCCTAGCTAGTAGTGTGATCGTCGGTCTGTAAATAGACTTTCAAACATAAGTGTATGCATTCAAGATTAAACTGTTCACTACAATTCTTTAGTTTGGATGAAAACATTTACAACATCAACACTCTCAAGACTCAGCACACGTGTTTTAAAAGTCTCTGTGTTTCATCTTCTTCTATCCTTTTTCTAAAGCTGATTCATTCTTCTATTTATGAACAGTTAGTGTAAAACAATTACACATCTAAAAGTTAGTCAAACAGAGTTCCTACAGTTTGAGGCAAGTTAAATTCAAGACTTTTAAAGACTTTTTAATGCCATTTGAAATTGAATTGAAGACCAAGCCTGGCCAGGCCTGTGTCTTTCAGCAAAACTAACTTTAACCTGAAAAAAGGTCCCAGAAATTGCTTTTCTCATTGCTTTCAATGATCATATTCCTTTTTGCAATAATAAAGACAACATTTTAATGTCTGACTTTTTCAATAGTCATCTTCATCCTAACATTAATCCCACATTTTTAGCTCTGTTTTATTGGGGTTTTCCCCTCAGAATTAAACTAGCATAAACCAGTGATCTTGCTCCCCTCAAACACACCCCTGCACCTTCCCTCACAGACAGCAGCTCATCCGTTTTGCTTCTCTATCTTCCTCACTATGTTTCTGTGTCATTATCAATAGGCTTTATTTTATAAAATCACCTTAAAATATACGTTGTCTTTATCTGTTTTCACTGATTTTAAAACAGCTGATCAGCACGAAGAAATTCTACGATGTCAATTAAAGAGTTTTACCATAAATTCACAAACAAAAGGAGAGTAGGAGCTGACTTTTGACAACAGAGGTTGCAGAATAACAGGTGGATGTACAGGCCATTAGAGTCTCTGATTAGAGTCTCTGTGCTGCAAGAGTCAGAAGAGAGAGAGAGGGAGAGCGAGCAAACACTGCACACACCTCATTGATCACGTATGGCACTGATCTCCAAAAATAGATATTTTGAGGATTGACTTACTACCGTAACGACCAGGTAAAGTTTCTGTTTGGTCAACATTGTATATACATTACCTCGATCATATTAATCATACAAACACCGAAATGACATGCAGAGAGAGAGAAGAAGATGCTCAAAGTGAGCCCCCCACGATGTTGAGGCTATACGCGCTATGTCCAGTTTGCGTCTAGGCAGGGGCGTGCATGCTGGTACCGCTTTCAGCTTTCTTTCCCACGTTGTCCAAAGCTGCTACATGAACGACGTGCATCTGCTCTAACACGCCTGGCTGCAACCACATCACTGTTTTGTTGGTTCTGCTATCGTGATTGCGCAATGTTACCATGAGAGTCATTCGGTAAATTATTTTAAGAAATAAATGTTACCATTTATTGTGAGATTGGAAACTATTTAGAATCATAAAATCCTACTTTTTATGTGTTAACATTTTTTAAGACTTTTGAAAGACTGATTTAAGACATTTTAATGCCAATTAAGGCCTTATTTTTGGATTCATGAATTCAATGCCTTTTAAGACTTTTTAAGGATCTGTGGGAACCCTGAAACAGTTGAAGACTACAAAGAATTTTAGCTCTCTGTTGTGACACATTTGTGTCTTCTCAGCCCAGAGCTCCATGTGAAGCTTTTCTCACAACCAACACACCAGTACGGCCTGTGTCTGGTGTGGATACGCAGATGCTCCTCAAGCTTATGAGCTGAAACAAACCATTTGTCACAGTGCTCACACTGGTACTCTCTGACTCCAGCATGGGTGAGTTCATGTCTGCCAAGTGAAGATGAACTCCCAAAACTCTTCCCACACTCCCCACAGACGTATGGTTTCAGACCAGTGTGGACGCGTTCATGTGTGATGCATTCCCCTTGACTTCTGAAGGCTTTCTCACAGTGTCTACATTTGTGTGGTTTCTCTCCAGTGTGGATCTGCTGGTGGACTGCTAAGTTGATTTTTTGCCTGAAGGTTTTCCCACATTGCTCACAGCTGAAGGGTTTCTCTCCAGTGTGGATCTGCTGGTGGCTTGTTAAGTGGTGTTTTTCCCTGAAGATCTGCCCACACTGGTCACAGCTGTACGGTTTCTCTCCAGTATGAATGCGGCGGTGTAACCTGAGAGTCCCTAAGACTGAGAAAGCTTTCCCACACTGATCACAACTGAACGGCTTTTCTCCAGTGTGGCGACGCTGATGGATCCTTAGATTACTAACTCGAGTGAAGGTCATACCACATTGCTCACAGCTGTATGGTTTCTCTCCAGTGTGAATACGCTCATGACGCTTTAAAGCACCTTGCTGAGCAAAGACTTTACCACAATCCAGACAAGGGTAGAGTAATTCTCTGGTGTGGATGTTTCTGTGAACCTTGAAGTGACCCAACTGACTGAAACTTTTACCACAGTCCTCACATTTATATGGTCTCTCTCCGGTGTGAGTGCGTGTATGACGCTTCAATGCAGATAAATGTGTGAAAGCTTTCCAACAGATCTCACAACTGTACGTTTTCCCTCCTGTGTGTATCTGCTGGTGGAATGTTAAGTTGTATTTTCTCCTGAAGGTTTTCCCACACTGATCACAACTGTACGGTTTCTCTCCAGTATGAATGCGGCAGTGTAAGGTGAGGGTCCCTAAGACTGAGAAAGCTTTCCCACACTGATCACAACTGAACGGCTTTTCTCCAGTGTGGCGACGCTGATGGATCCTTAGAGTACTTACTCGAGAGAAGGTCATACCACACTGATCACAGCTGAAGGGTTTCTCTCCACTGTGAGTGCGTATATGACGCTTCAATGTAGATGACTGTTTGAAAGCTTTCCCACAGATCTCACAGCTGTATGGTTTCTCTCCAGTGTGGAGACGCTGATGCATCCGTAGAGTACTTGCTTGAGAGAAGGCCAAACCACATTGCTCACAGCTGTATGGTTTCTCTCCAGTGTGAACTCGCATATGCGTCTTTAAATCAGATGAAGAAGAGAACTCTTTACCACACTGCTGACAGTCATGACTATGAGGCGTGCCCCTTCGTTTCTAGAAGAACAAAAAGCAGAAAAGAAAACAGTCATAGTGGAGATCTTCAACTGACAGCTTTGCATTACTGCGAAGGAGAGTTGTCACAATAGCAGTGTTTTCAATGTCAAACTGATACACTTTTCAATACTACTGCAACAATAATGGCCTCCTGGTAGGAGTCAGTGATATGGCTGAAAAACTGATTCACATTTTTTTTGCCGTCATGACCAAAACATCCACAGATTTAATTTTCCTGAGGTCAGTTGGCATAGTAACATGAAAATGTTTGTATTTTGGAATTAAAGGTGCAGTGTATAATATTTAGCCTAGTAGCATTTACTAAAACAAACAAACATGGTTAAATGAAACATGATGTCTATAGGTAGGTCTATCCTAATTAGTGATTATCCACCTGAAAAAAAAGTTTTTTGTTTTTTTTTTAATATTAACTCAGAATAAGAAATCCATTCATACATGGGGAGGGTCCCCTCCACGTATGCCGCCATCTTGAATTTTTGCATTTTGCATGTTTTTAAGGCACCGCAGAAGGAACCAAATAACAGATACACCTTTTTTTTCAGTTCCACTGGTTGCTTCTGTGGCGCCATAGAACATGCAAAATGCAAAAATTCAAGATGGAGGTGTCCGTGGAGGGGACCCTCCCCATGTATGAATAGATTGCTTGTTCTGAGTTAATATAAAAATAAAAAAAACAAAACAAAATATTTTTTTCAGGTGGATAATCACTAATTAGGATAGACATACCTATAGACATCATGTTTCATTTAACCAGATTTGTTTGTTTTACTAAATGCTACTAGGCCAAATATTACACACTGCACCTTTAAATCAACTGTAGAAGACTGGACTACTAGACTACTACAAGACAGGAGCTCAGTTACAGTTAGAGGAAACTACACCAAATAACTATGTCTAACCTTCCAGGACATCCAAACCTTTCTCACTGGAGGCAGAAAATCAGCTGCTCAACTCCATCACATTGTCAGAAAGGAAAAAGTCAAACTTTAAATGTGTTGGGTGAAAATTCATTCCTACAAGAAAAAGAGGTGTCAGCACTCAAAAAATGTCCTTTTAAGTAGTTTTATTCAAGGCACAACGTGGCACAATGGACGCGTTTTGACTCGGTCTTCTTCAGCGTTGTCAAACACTATGTGGAAGAGAGTCCTCGTCTGTGTGGTAAAGACTGGGTTTTTCAACAGGACAACGCTGCAGTTCACAATGCCCACCTGACAAAGGACTTCTTCCAGGAGAATAACCTCACTCTTTTGGACCATCTTGCATGTTCCCCTGATCTAAATCCAACTGAGAACATTTGGGGATGGATGGCAAGGGAAGTTTACAAAAATGGACATCAGTTCCAGACAGTGGATGCCCTTCGTGAAGCCATCTTCACCACTTGGAGCAACATTCCCACTAGCCTCCTGGAAACACTCACATCAAGCATGACCAAATGAGTTTTTGAAGTAATCATAAAGAACTGTGGAGCTACTCATCACTGAGTCCTTGTTTGAAACTTTTATTTCTGTTTTGAGGGTGTTTTCGGGTTTTTTGAGCTGTGGTCTTAAACTTTTGATCAGCTGATGAACAGCCCATTTCACTTTAATTGTTGTTTTCAATAAATTGCATACTCAAGATTTTTTTTTGTCTCCCTCCCATTTCTTCTTTTTGCATTTTGAAGCTCTTCTTAAAACCCTCTTAAGATCCAACAGCACAAACTGTAATTTTTTCTGCAATTTTTCAACTGGTCTGGAGATTCTGATCAGGAGTGTATAACAGGTCTAACAGGTTATACTTCCTGTACTTAAGGTGCTCTTCCACAAAGTGTTTCACAACGCTGAAGAAGACTGAGTTGAAATGCGTCCCTTGTGCCATGTGGTGCCTTGAATAAAACTACCTAAAAGGGCATTTTTTGAGTGCTGACACCTCTTTTTCTTGTTAGTCTTTTTTTGTCATGCACCTTTAGGAGTTTATTGTTAGGAGGGTGCTCCTTTTTTTGTTTCCTCTGTAAATTCATTCCTACCTTGAGAGGGGGAGTCATCTTTCTTCCTCAGACAGCTGCCCTGAAGTCAGATTCAATGATGGACGGCGTTCCTCTCCACAAGTGTCTGGTCTCAGCACTGAGCTGAGGACAAACAGAGACACATTATCAGACAGCAGCTCCTCAAGTGTCCACGGTCTGCAGAAGCCCGCTGCCTCATTCTTACAAACTTCTAGAAAGGCGTCATAGTGGCGGCTCCATTCAGAAAGAAAGGAACAGTAGTTTTTATCTCAGAGAGGAGGTGGGCTCAAAAATAACACCTGGCGTGACTCATGCTTTCACGGGCTGTGATTGGTTGATGTAAACTGTGAATAATAGGGATGAACGTGATTAGATCTGTGTTTATATCAGACATTTACTAATTAGGTTTAGCTTATTCCTTGTAAGAATGTGGAGCAGACCTAAAACTTCAGAAAAAATCAGTGTCAAAATTATTCATACCCTGTTTTAGTGATTAACTGCGAAGCCCCCATGGAAAAGTAGGCTGCCCCAGCCATCATGAGCTGATATTTACAGCTAAAACAAGCTGTTATTTACAGAAACATCTAGAAAATATCTGAAAACCATGAAAAAGTTCAATATCTTTTGTCACTCCTGAAAGTAAAACCCATAGAGTGAAATATTTCAAGCCTTTATTTCTTGAAATGTTGATGATCACGGCTTATGGATAATGAAAACCCAAAATTCAGTAGCTGTGGTTACATGAATTCATGCGGATAAGAGATGAAAACGTCTCTGTACACATGGACACTGGAAGATACAATCCAATTCAGGCATGCATGCACAGCCATCTCAGTCTGATCTGAATACAAATGTTCTGACATGTGCCGTATCGTCCCACCTGTTAAATCTACCGACAATTTGCAGTAGAAGAAGAAACTCTTCCTCTGCACCTGTAAACAAACCATCTGACTTACTCTAGTTAACCCCAAATGACGGCCAGCGGGCCAGGTCCAGTGCCAGCAGGTGTTGTCTGGCACCCGAGACGTTTGGGGAAAAAGATGGATATTTTTTAATATTACTTTTCAATATTTACGTATTTCCACTCACTTATCATGATCAGTCTATAATTATAGCAAGGAAAGGTTGTACTATGATGCAATAAATGATTTAAACAGCCTATGGTACATTGAACTGTCTTTAGAGGGAGGAACATCATAAAAAGATGCACGACAGAGCGCACAGCAGCGCATCCTCTCAGTTCTGCAAACATGCTGTTAAAAATAGGCTGATACAGACTGCATGATTTTTAAGACTAAATGACATTCATTTATTTTGTCTACTTTTGATTTTTTTTTTTTTTTTTAATGAAGAATTAACCACCGTGCACAGCTGCAATTCTCTCTCCACAGTCCAGTCCTGTCTGCACCTCTGACTAGTTTTCTACATCTCAGGCCTTAACAAATATCAGAGCCAGAAGTTTTTGCCTTTTAAAACCAAACTTGGATCTGTGGGGGATTAAAACAGCTGCTCTCAGGCAAATACTTTCCCTGCGTAATAGTCCATCAGCCACAAACGCAGACGTGATTCAGTTCAGTGTCAGCCTGATTTAACCCCTTATTATAAAAACCTTTAATGCCAAACTAATATCAACTAAATGTATTTACAGACTATACAATTTAATGTCAACAAGATTTCGTTAAACGGGACATCCTGTGGTGTATTTCACCCCGGGTCTCATCAAATTGTAAAAATTCCTCTTTATAACTCTTTATAACTAAAAATGTAATCCAAATTAGTACACAGGCTGTCCTTTGACTTGGTGCAGAGCTAAAAGGCATCCAAAATGACGCATGCAGGGGTGTAAGGGGGATTCTGATAGAATGCAGAAAAACGACTGCTTGTCAAGTTTTCACTCAGTAGCTGAGGGGTGTAGCTCTATGAGTCTTAAAACGTTTAAAAAATTCTATGTGATACATAGCACATTTATGCCTGTCCTGTTAAGATTATATCTTCGAACATCCAAGACATTTTAACGGTGTAATGGGTGAAAAAAATCCAATGTCTGGCCCTCGGCTTTCTGACTTTGAAATATTTTAGGATAAAAGTTAGAAACCCTGCTTTACACCGTCAGGTCGCTCGCTCGTTTGTATACTCACTCATGTTCGTACTTAATATTATCTTTATTTCTACTTTATTGTACTTAGAAATAGACCTTTATCTTTATCAGACAGTTCTGATGGTCCTGGTGCTTTCCCTGTCAAAGCTCAGCGGTACATAGGCTTCTGCTGTTGGCATTTCAAAAGAGGAGAACGAGGAAGCATGTCACATGGGGCAGACATGCGCAGTAAGACAAAAACGCCCCAAACGGGGAGAGGTGATCAGATCAAGTGTTTTCATGGACGCTGATCCGAATGAGGATCAACATAAACCACCCCTCTCATTTGGGATGAAATTCCATTCCGATGCCCTGGATTGGAAGGTTTCATTCCGAATGGAGTGTGTATATGAAGCATTTTCATTCCGATCAGTCGTTCATTCCGATTACAAGTTGTCCATGTAAACATACCTAGTGTCTCAGAAAATTAGAATATTACATAAGATCAATAAAAAAGGATATTTTAAACAGAAATGTCAGGCTTCTGAAAAGTATGTTCATTTCTATGCCTTCAATACTTGGTTGGGCCTCCTTTTGCATGAATTACTGCATCGATGCGGCGTGGCATGGAGGCGATCAGCCTGTGGCACCGCTCAGGTGTAATGGGAGCCCAGGTTGCTTTGATAGCGGCCTTCAGGTCATCTGCATTGTTGGGTCTGGTGTCTCTCATCTTCCATAGATTCTCTATGGGGTTCAGGTCTGAATCAAGCACAGTAACACCATGGTCATTGAAGCAGCTTTTGGTACCTTTGGCAGTGTGGGCAGGTGCCAAGTCCTGCTGGGAAATGAAATCAGCGTCTCCATAAAGCTTGTCAGCAGAAGGAAGCATGAAGGTCTCTAAAATGTCCTGGTAGATGGCTGCGTTGACTGTGGACTTCAGAAAACACAGTGGACCAACACCAGCAGATGCCATGGCAGCCCAAATCATCACTGACTGTGGAAACTTCACACTGGACTTCAAGCAACGTGGATTCTATGTCTCTCCACTCTTCCTCCAGACTCTGGGACCTGGATTTCCAAATGACATGCAAAATGTACTTTCATCTGAAAAGAGGACTTTGGACCACAGAGACCACAACAGTCCAGTTCTTTTTCTCCACAGCCCAGGTAAGACGTTTCTGATGTTGTCTCTGGTTCAGGAGTGGATTAACACGAGGAATGCCACATTTGTAGTCCAGGTCTAGGATTGGTCTGTGTGTAGTGGCTCTTGATGCGCTGACTCCAGCCTCAGTCCTCTTCTTGTGAAGCTCCCCCAAATTCTTGATTTTTTAATTGCTTGACAATCCTCTCAAGGCTGCGGTTCTCCATTATGCTGGTGCTCCTTTTCCTACCACACTTTTTCCTTCCACTCAACTTTCTCTGAATCTGCTTGGATACAGCACTCTGTGAACAACCAGCTTCTTTAGCAATGACCTTTGACCTTACCCTCCTTGTGGAGGGTGTCAGTGACTGTCTTCTGGACATCTGTCAAGTCTGCAGTCTTCCCCATGATTGTGTAGCCTACTGACCCAGACTGAGAGACCATTTAAAGGCTCAGGAAACCTTTGCAGGTGTTTGGAGTTCATTAGCTGATTAGGGTGTGACTCCATGACTTTCCAGTATTGAACTTTTTCACAATATTCTAATTTTCTGAGACACTGAATTTTAGGTTTTCACTATCTGTAAGCAATAATCATCAACATCTAAGATATAAAGGCTTGAAATATTTCACTCTATGTGTAATGAGTCTGTATAATATATGGGGTTCACTTTCTGAAATGAGTGACAAACAATACTAAACTTTTTCATGATATTATAATTTTTTTTAGCTGTACCTGTACAGCTAAAACAGGCCTATGTTTACAGCTAAAACAAGTCTATCCACCTTATTCCTGGGGCCGCTACTGTAAATCTGAATATGGGTGAAACTTCGTTGCTAAAGTGGAAGAACATTAAATACGTGTATTTTAGTACAGCAGCTAACGATAGATGCTAACTACGAATGACAGCTGTTTTGATAGGAGTTTACCTCGAGTTTGTAAATATTTACATATTTTTGTAATCACTTGTTCACACTGTTAGTATTGTAAGCTGTAAGTAAATAAGGAGGATACCACATTATTCCTGGGGTCCACTGTAGCTATGAATGTGGGTGGAACTTCCCGTACATTAACAATAATAGGTAAACGCGATTCTTCCAAGGGCTTACTAAAGTGATTTAGCATCAGCAGTGGTTGTTCTGAAATAAATATTTGCTGAAATGAATACTGCTTCATTTTTGTTAAATCAATAAAGTTAAATTGGCTGAAACTTTTGAATTATATTTTACTGTAATGTTCATTACCTGTTGCTTCGTTCCTGGTACTAATTACGTGACAAGCCTATATTTACAGCCAAAAAAAGCTTTTATTTGCAGCTAAAACAAGTCTATGTATACAGCTAAAACCAACCAGCATAAAGGTGCATTACCACCACCTACTGTGTTGGAGTGTGGACCAGAATTCGACCAATAATAAAAAAAATAATTAAATTAAAAACAAATAGAACAAAATCAATCCTAAATTCTTTACATTAAACCTGTCTCAATAAGGTTCTTGAACAGACATTTTTGTCCCACAGTTCAAAGATGTTTAAGTGTCATCTCAACTCCCAGTTTCCTGACTTCTCTCCTCAATATTTCTTGCTTATCTTCAAACTTCTGACAATGAAATAAAACATGTTCAACTGATTCCACAAGGCTGCACTGTTC
This sequence comes from Cheilinus undulatus, assembly GCF_018320785.1. Lineage (NCBI taxonomy): Eukaryota > Metazoa > Chordata > Actinopteri > Labriformes > Labridae > Cheilinus > Cheilinus undulatus. The sequence goes on along the minus strand of NC_054886.1, from coordinate 2,834,148 downwards.
ACATAGTCCTGTCAGATGCTTTTTTATCAAGTCAAGTGTCTTGTTTAAACCTGGATGTCCTGCTCTTAATCTTCTTCATAGATTTTCTTCATGTGTTCTTCTACTCCTCCTCCTCGCTGTACCCACTTCTTGCTGTATTGCATAAAGGTGCCTTCCAGTATATCCATTATCCCAACTTTGTTGCCATACTTTCATGATGTGACTTTTAACTAATGCTTTAGCCTCATTTTTACTGATAGGGATATTCATTTTATCATCAAGTTTCAGAGACACTTTTAGACTCAATCAGACATTTCATTGTCTTTAATCCTCCTATGAGCTTTCAGTCTAGTTTTAGTGGATGAAATGAACACTGATTTAACAGACAAACACCGGACTGATGCTCAGAGAGAGAGAGCAATGGACAATATGCTGCGTTACGTTCAGGTGCGACTCCAAAAGGAGGACAAATAAGAGTCCAGCATCGGACAAGGCATTTAAATTCCGGCCTGTCCGGACACATGTCCACCCTAATCACTACTAAACATAGAAGATGAACAAACAAACAACTGTGACACAGTCAAACCACTAACTTTAGTTTAGCACAGATCAGGTTTACCTTCTTCTTCTTCTTCTCTGGACTTCTTTGGCGGTTAGCAGACCAGCTGAAAATCACTCTAACCTTCAGAGGAGACGAGGGGCCGTGTGGACTCACTCAGCGCTGACCGGAAGTAGGTCAATGGCGGGACTGTTGCAGAATTGTCCGGATGCATTTAATTGTAATGGACGCTGTAGGAGAGAGGAAAAACGTCATGAGAGACAACCAGAACTATCACTCCCTCCAGGAAATATACCACACCAAAGTTCTTCTGGAACTGATGGATTTATTCTTTCAGCACATCATCTTCATCTAATCCACCGTCCAACTGTTTGAAATACACTACACTGCATTACAAAGCAGCATGCATTCATATTACACAAGTTGGAGAATAAAGTGTGAAACATCAAAATAAAGATGAAATAAATACCTCGCTGTCTGCACACAACCGAGAGGGAATGAGTCCGGAAGACAAATACATGTGCGTCAACTAACGTTTCCCCTGGACAACAAGTACCAGCTAAATAGTTCCTTACAGTTTAAATATACTACATATATTCTAAATCATTTGAACAATAGGTTTAAGTATATTATATCTGTATTCAGAATTATTTAAACTCTCAGTTTAAAAACATTAAATATAACCAAAGAAACGAGCATTTTTAAGACTGTTTGAGCCATTGTTTCATCAAATGTTTGTAGAATAATGTTTTAGGCGTGTCGTCTTTACCGATAGTTACAGACTTCATTTTCAGCTGATTTAGGCTAAAGGCTACATGAAGCTATGCTAAGTAGAGCCTGCTGCCAGTGATGTCATTTAGAAAGGTCATGTGACTAAACAACAACTAATCTATCCATGTTTAAAGTGACATTTTACTAGAAGACTTCAGATTCTCCTCCACAGAGAAAGGAGATGGACTGTTTTGTAGAATCAGTTTTAGTAGCTGTATTTGTAAAATAGCTGTTGCTCCTTTTCAATCCTCTTTCCTACACATCAGCAAACATCCACTCAATAAGACCACAGCGTCTGATTTATTGATGAGACATTTCAAAGTTCATCAGGTCAGTGTAACTGGAGTGTTTTAAATGAACAAGACATGTTGATTGAGTATTTTAGTTAAAGGTAAGCCTGGAGTTTACTACAACACCATTTTGATTCTAAGCTGACATTTATTAAATGATCCTGGTCTATGAGAGTAATCAGCTGAATGTGAAGATCCTAAATCAAACTTTAAATCTAACTGGATGGCATGGTGTTTGGTCATTTATAGACCATTTCTTCTTTCTTTATTCAATCATGTTGAAATGTGGGGCTACCTATTTCCCCACACTCCTGTTTCCCCTTGATTCTGCAGTAAAGTCATTCTGCCACTAGATGGAGACAAAGAACAGCTGCTTGGTGAAGTCAGAGCAGATTCTGCAGGCCATTTCACACACAGAGAAACAAATGAGATCAATATGTGTGTGAATCTGTGTTGTTGAATGCACAGACATATGCCAGACTGATGCATATAAAGACAGAATCATGAAAACCCCTCCCATAGGCTTTAAGCTAACAGGATATTTGGCGTTGGCTATCAGAACTTTGAAGGATGACATATCCATCAACTAAACAAAGGTTCACTCAGTCATGTCTCTTTGTCACTTTTAACCTTTAAAGGTGCATTGTGTAGAATTTGGAATTTTAGCGACATCTAGCGTCCAGATTTTAGAATGAGCCGATCTTTTACCAAAACATCACATCACTAAGCGACGAGAGCCTGTGAAGACCAAAAAGGATCGTGAGTCGGACATCATTTACAGCAGTGACGAGGTGAGGGTTTATTCATTCATTTTTGTAACCATTATTTTTATAGATTATAGGTCAGTCTTCTTCTCCACCTGCCTTCCAGGTAGCTTTCAGGACCAGCGGGCAGGTTCGTATTTAAAAATCGCGTTTCCCTCTTTCTGTCCCCAAAACATTGCCGTAGACAACATGGCGGTTTATGTCAGCCTCCGTGAGGGCGACCCGCGGTAATGTAAATTTAAAAAGCTTTTTTCTAATTTTGTAAAAAGAAAACTAAAGTTTAAAGGGATGATTGTGCACTTATTTTAACATGCTTCACACAAATATATAAACATTATATCCCATTTACACCGTTCTGTTCTGCGAAATGCAGCCAAATTCTACACACTGTACCTTTAACTTTTGAACTGCATTTTGCTATCCTATCTGGCACCAGCAAAACTATCTCTATGTTGTTTTCTTACTTGATCATTACATAATAAATAAACATTTTTCATCATCTGCCCCTTTAAATCAAGAAACTTCTGAGTCTATTCCCTGCTGTGGTCATTCATTCGTGGCAGCGCTGCACTGAAATAAGGCCCAGAATTATATTATACCTGAATTTATCAGTGAGTTGCTGTTTGTTCTGTGGGTATAACAACGTATTTCCTGATTGTCTGTTTTTTATGTATTTTTGCTTGATTTTCTCTGATTCAACATGTTGTGCAACACTTAAGATAAGATAAGATAAAATAAGATTAGATAAGATAAGACAAGACAAGACTAGACTGGACTGGACTGGATTGGATTGGATTGGATAGGATAGGATAGGATAGGATAAGATTAGATAAGACAAGACAAGACAAGACAAGACAAGACAGGACAGGACTAGACTAGACTAGACTAGACTAGACTAGACAAGATAAGACAAGATAAGATAAATTTAGATTAGATTAGATTAGATAAGATAAGATAAGATAAGATAAGATAAGATAAGATAAGATTAGATAAGATAAGATGACCAAACTCTCCAACTGCCATAGGCTGAATCTGGACTCATGGCTGAACAGGAACCAGTCAGGAACCTGAATGTCAGCACCTGGTGGTACCAGAAGCTCAAAACAAGAGTCAGTAGCAACAGCAACATGAGCTGGTTAGCTCTGGCAGAGAAGATCTGGCTAATTTTTCACAAGTGTGGCCCACACACTCAGCTCTGCTGCTCATCCCACAAACACATGTTCCTTACAAATGTGGCTCGATTTAAAAGGAGAATAAACAGACTGTCCAACAGAATAAGATTCATTACCATGGAGCATTTTTACAACAAAGAATATTTTTCAGTTGTCTGTTTCTTAACTATGTCATGTACTTCTCTTTAGAATTATGAATTCATTCAACCCTGTAGCTCTTGTTTCAACCATGTTACCATGTCATTTTAACAAAATAATGTTAAATTATATTCTTTCACTGTAAGAGCTTTAAACTGTTGTCATCTAAAGAAGTTTGAAAGATTTGGGCCTGATGTATCTGAGTAAATATCTGAAATAAATACTGAAATAAAGAAAAAGAAATGCTTGAATTTTAAAATGTTGTCCAAGACTGATTTCTAAAGCTCCTTAAATTCTTAAAAAGTCAAATCCAAGCAGATTTTTGAGAATTCAATTTAAATGTGACTTACTCTTTTTTAATGAGAAAGGATTTTATTAAACTGTCATGATTCAGGTTTTGGTTTATTATGTTCCTTAGTTTTTCTAGTGTTTTCCTTTGTTAATTTCATGGATTTCAATGTTTCTAGTTTGACTTTGTATTTAGGTTTTCAGTTTATGAGGAGTTTTTCTGTAGCCCTTGTGTTTCTGTGTATTTTGTGCTTTAAGTTGTATCATGTTCTAGTGTTTAGTTGACTACCCTTTGTGATTCTTCATTTCTTGTATTGTTCTAGTGTTTATATATCATTGGGCCTCCCTGTATTTGAGTTTACTGTCATGATCCTGATTTTGGTTAGTTATTAGGTGTTTTATGTGGCCTTTGTGTTTCTATGTATAGTTCTAGTGGTTTTGTAATCCTTTTCCCTCCGTGTCTGAGTTTCCTCCTTGTGTTGTGTTCTTTGAATTTCCTTTGGGTGTTAGTTAGCTGTCTTTGTATCCTCCTGTGTTTTCAGTGTTTCCTTATTTAAGCTTCTAGTGTACTGTTTAGTTGTCTTTGAGTCTGCTTCTTGTGTAGTGTTCCATGTTTCCTGTTTTATTTTGTAGTTGCTTTCCCTTGTGTGTAATTCCAGTCTACTTCCTGCCTGAGTTTCCCTCTGCCTTGATTACACTCACCAGATTCACCTGTGTCTCATTGTCCTCACCTGTTTCCCTTTGTCTAATCACTCCTTGTGTATTTAGTCTCTCTGTCTCTCTGTGTCTGGGTCAGTTCATTGTTTGATGTTTAGCTGCATGTGAAGTCTCCCTCATGTCTAGATTTTGTAAACTAGTTTTTTATTTTTGTAAAGTAAGTTTAGCTGGAGGTTTTCCCTTAGGATTTTTGTTTATTAAAAGTATTTTATTTTATCTGCATTTTGGGTCCACCATTTTGAGTTTTTTTAAACACAGCTATGACATAAACAGTATTTTAAATACTTGTGTTTCAGGCTGGAGTTCAGGATTCACCAAGCAAAGGAGACAAAAAATGAAAAATGGAATTATAAAATGGTTTTGATGCCAAACACGTTATGATGATGTCCATGATGTCTTAGTGTAGTGTGGTTTGATGTCAGTGTGCTGTCTCCATCCTGATGATGGAAAGAAAAAGTGATGGACCAAGGTGGTAAACATGTTCCTGTCCCAACTTTTTAGAACTTGTTTCAAACATTGATTTCCATCATTTCTTTTTTCCAAAAACCACCAATGTTTATCAGTGTGAACATTACATATCTTTCATTTGTGCTGTTCTCAGCTGAATCTAGGTTGAAATGATTTTAAATCTCTATATTGTGTTTCTATTCTCATATTTCAGAATGTCCATCTTTGTGTAAATGGTGATTGTAGTAGTGAATGAAAACCATGTAGTGTGTTCCTGATCAGATTGTTGTTAGGACCATGGTGGTAATGTGCTTTTGTTGTTAACATGATATTTTGTTGTTGTGGAGAATGTGGCTGTGTCTGCTGTGTGTATGTGGCCGTCTTTTCTCTATCTGCTGAATTAGGCGTGACATCATCTGACGCTGACCGGCTGCTCCAGTCCCCGGTCCGACAGGTGATGTTACATTTGTCAGAAATTAATTTTGTATCTTCATATTTATTGACAAGAAAAGGAATTTAATGAATTTGAAATATTTTTATTAGAGTAACAAAACAATGAAATTTCTCTGAATCACATCCTGAAGATATGGTACTAAAACTGTACAGGAAAACTTCTACTGATAAAACAATGTAGAGAGTAGATAAGCACAGCTGTTTTAATATTCATTTCTATGTATTAAATGCACAGCTTAACAAATAATGTTTAGGGAGAACATTTGTGGCGTGTTTCCTCTTTTTTTAATCCTCAGGACACTCCCCTACCCTCTCCATGAGAATCCTGGTCCACATTTAGACAAATGTTCAACCACTCAAATGTACTAAATAAAAAGATGTTGAAGTTTAGGAGGAACAAAACACAACAGAACAGCAAGACAGCACAAAACAAAGATGTTTGAAAGAATGGTTGTAGCAGAGGACAAGCATGCATTCAAGTCACTTTACTCCACTTTCACATGAAAAGGGAAGTTTGGGATATTTCTGGGGGAATGAACTTGTTATCTTGGGAAACTCAGGTTTGTCATCCTGACAAAGGGAGAGAAATAGTTGAGATCTTTGGGAAACGACCTAAATTTACTCCTTATTATGGGAAAATGGAGTCAATCAAATAGAAACATGGGCTCACTCAGACATCCAGAACTTCTGACCCCCATATTTGTGACCTTCTGAAATCAGCTCAGTCAGCTACTTTCTGGCTCCGTCCCCCTAACTGATAACCACTGGTCTCTGTGTGGTCTAGATTGATTGTGTTGGTGTTGTTGGTGTCATTGTTCTCCTTTCTGCAACAGCACACAGAGGACCAAAGCTTCCCAAAGGTCTCTTTTTTGATGAAAACATACAGAAGTAAGTCTGCAAGTGGACTCAGCTTTAGAAACATGAGGGAGAGGACATTTAGAGTGAAATCATGTGTTTCTGCAGTGAAAAGAATAAGACGGGGCAGGAACAGCAGAGTATAAATCAGCAGCACCAGGACTAAGATTGCCACGATTCTCCGTTTTTCATCAGAGGGGACTGAGACAGAAGTAGAGAGAGCTCTGAGGGTCCCAACCAGGAAGAATATGAACAGTGGGAAGGGAATGATGAGGAAGATGGCGAAGATGATGTCTTTGACAACCACAGAAACCCAGGGCAACACAGCAAAACTCAAGACAAGAGGTATGATCCAGACTACAACACAGACCGCCACAGAGATCCTGATGGTTCGTCTGAAGCGGTACCACAGTGGGTGGGCGATGAGCAAATATCTGCAAAACAAGATGGACGTATTATCTCTGAAAAGATGCACAATACTACAGAAATATTATATTTAATACTATTTAAATAGATAGTTACCTTTCCAGTGAAATACACACCATGAAGCCAACACTAGTCATTAGACCACATCTGTAAGTATGTCTCACAATGTTCTCTGTCATCTCTCTCTCAGGTTTGGACTCCCAAACAATCAGACAGCAGAGCTGAATGAGGTCTGATATTAAAAGGTTGATGATGTAGATTGGAGCCACCTGACCATTCTTTACCTGAGGAAAATATAGAAACAGAAACAGAAGAGAAGAAGTTCTAAACACGTTCTGTAGTCCTCCATCCAGAATGGACATCAACCTCTGCACAGCTACTGCAGTAACAGCCTGGTCTACATTTTCAGTCAAATCTCATTCTCTATGTCTTGAGTTTATTTACACAAGCTGTCAGCTTCTCCTCCCTGTATCTACTGAGCATCACTGATGGGATCTACATGAACTACAAAAGAAATAAAGATTAGTTCAGTAGTAGTATGACTTTAAAAGTCAGCTGAAGTTTATGGGACCAGCATCACCTTTTATGGTAGTCAGTAAAAAAGCTAATCAGATAGATAGACCCAGTAGTGTGTAGAAATAAAAAAACAGGGGATCAGGGAGCCCATGGACCAGTGGATAGGTTTCTCTATGAGATTTTCTATTGTATTACCAGTAGTAATACCAGTAGTACACTGTGCACTTTTCTCCTGATTCATACACCAGGTTTGAGTAACACCACTCACTTTGAAGTCAGGCCAACTTTCAGCTCCATGGTACGCTGTTTCTGGTGTAGTGTAGGGGACACCATGGCCCACCACGGCCCAATCAGCTGTCCCAAACCTTGGAGCATATTTGACTTTGTAAAGTGTCCATCATGATCTTAAACCACCATGTAAACAGTAGGAATGCCTAGACCATGATCCTTCTCTGGCCATAATAATGAAATAAACAAGCAAGAATTAGTCCTACCTGCATACAGGTAGACAGTGCCTTCAAATGGATTTGACCCCTTCCTGATTTCTGCTTTTTTTTTGGTTGTGCATATTTGTTACACTGAAATGTTTCAGATCAAAGACATTTTTATATAATTTACATTTTATAAACAAATAAATAAAGACATAATACACATACCAGAGAGTAGAGAGCATAGATGGCCATGAGTAACAAAGGGAGACCGATACAAATGATGATGCATGTCACTACATGCATGATGAATTCGAGGTCTCCATAATCCTCATGCAGGGAGCCATTATGGTTGAAGTTAATGCTTTCATTCAGGAGGGTGGTGTTAACAGAGATGTTTGCCATTCTTCAGAGTGAAACCTGAAATCACAGAGATCAAGATTTAGACAAAAAACATTGCATGACTACAACCATTTTTAAAATTAAAGTTCCTGTAAAGTGATAAAAAATCTTTATTTAGGTTTGTTGTATGACAGGCCACTGTGTTATGGACCACCAGGCCAAATTTCAGTCATGAGAAACATCTCTAAAGTTATAAAATTAAGGTTGAAAATCATTAATGTTCCTCCAATCATCTTTTCCAGAATTCTTGGAAAAGTCCTGCCCTTTCCAAACTCTTTCTATGGGAGCTTTCCCAGTTAAATGTGAAGTATAGTCATGCTATGGATCCATGAAACAGTCTATCTGGCAGGTAAGGTCAGTTGTTTAAGAAGGAATGATATTCTAGCCTTGTAGTCAGTGACCCACAGTTTTGGCTAAATCTTAGGGTGAATCCCATTTCTACCCCTTAGCCCTTATCTTAGCCCTACCTCTTGGTTTTGCACGCTCACATCAGGTGAATCAGTGCCCCAATTCTCTTTTGAATCGAGGGGTAGGGCTAAGGGCTGAGGGCTACATAGCCCTTGAAATGAAGATTTTTCAGGACCACACTAGAAAACGAGGGGTATGATGAATTTCCCCTCCATGCGCATGCGTTCAGTTGCGAAATGGCACAACAGACACCAAGGAGGCGCATAAATGAAAAAAATATTTTCGGCATAATGATTATAGAGAACACAACAGTTGTATTTTCTCATATATTCAATCTTTAGCCACTGAGGATTGAAGTTTATTGTATTTTTGGTATCCACACGTGTAAATGAGGGTTATTAATTGTATAAATAAATGGAGAAGATCAATGCAGTATGAACGAGATGGTCGAAGCTTTATAGTCACCTCCGATGACGCAGCTGTTTATCAGCAATGTGTGATGATGAACTGCAATCAAGTGGCATCTAATTTTTGAAGGGAAGGTTTTCACTCCTTCACTTACCACTCTGTTTCAAGGGGCAAGGGGAAGGGGTAGACGAAGGGGAAGGGTTCAGGGGTAGAAATGGCATTCACCCTTAATCTGAGACTTAAAACTCAGCCACTTGCTGACAGATTGTCTTTAGATGTGAGAGTCTCAGATGTCAGTCTTTTTAGAGTCTTTTAAGAGTTTTATCAGAGTCCTCTGGTGTAAGGCTGGTCTAAGTTTGCCCTCCAACGTTACATTTTCATAAAACTGACATCCTGTCTGAACGTTTCGTGTGTGTGTGAGCCGTGCTGTGAGCACAGAGTGAGGCATGGACGAATACTCTGCACTGTGACTGAGCTTCAGACTCTCAGGCTACAGGAGATGACACCTCCAAGCATCTCATACAGGCAAGGCAAGTTTATTTGTGTAGCAGGTTTCAGCAACAAGGCAATTTAAAGTGCTTCACACAGGTCATTAAAATATATTGGCAAAGGGAAAAAGAAACATAGAAATATAGATTAGAATCTGCTAACCATACCAAACTGCACACTCCTGACGTGTCTCAGGTGTGTGCAGGCTACATGGTGTGCTACCTTAATGTCTAAATGGATAAATATTCTGGTAATATTCTCATATTAATTAATGAAACATCAGCGTATGAGCCTGTAATTGATAAGACTGAGCTTCAGTCAGACGAATGACTTACAGGAAATAATAACAGTATTAATAGTGCATATAAAACATGTTAAAAACTCTTTGTACCCACATATAAGGCAGAGAGAGAGTAGCACTCAGGTAAATGATTTTCATTTCATCACCTTCCTAAAATAATGGTCTAACTTACTTTAAGTTATTATTTTAGTCATCAAAGATCTTTTTTAGCAGGTCTTATGTCCTATTCATATGGGACTAGTATTAGCCATGGACCTCTGGTCATCTGTAATAATCATGCAGGACGTCTGTGATCTTACTCCACTATGAAATCAACCATGTCTGTAATTTGTGGAGTAAAATTTCCAGAGCAAATGACCGACTATATTTCAGCACACAGAGGTCCACAGGTCAAACTTACCCTGTATGAATGATCATCTCTGTGATTTAGGGGGAATTATTGTTTTTTTACAGTCCATGCAGCTTTTTCTGCTCCTTTAATGATTGAAAACAATCATAGAGACTGTGCAGGAGATTGTTAAAGTTTGAACAGCATTTGAATCATGGAGGAGGATGCTGATACTGAGAGATACTCAAACAATCCTGCAGGCTATCACAGAGACACGCTTGGATTTATATTCATAATATTTACAAGTTATCAAAAAGTGTCTAACATCTAAATCCTTAAATAGTATTTGTAATAAGATGACAGTTCAGAGATGTTTCAGTGAGCAGATCTTACCTGGATGAAGTCTCTTCACTGATGTCTGATGTTTCTCTGCATCCAAACTGTCTTTGCTGATTATGGTCAGTGATCACATTCACTCATGATATAGCCCTGCTCTTTCAAGGAAGTCAGAAAATAATGAGTCATGAATGATTATGCAACAACTGTGAAAGGCAGAAACTAACATCGTCACAAACCGTGAGAAATAAGGGAGCAGAGACGTCCATGAATATAGCTGATGTCATTGTGGTTTCCTCTTTAATATTTATCATCATAGCAGAGAAGCAGACGGATAGATACACTATATTGCCAAAAGTATTCACTCACCCATCCAAATAATGTAAATCAGGTGTTCCAGTCTCTTCCATGTCCACAGGTGTATAAAATCATCACCTAGGCATGCAGACTGTTTCTACAAACATTTGTGAAAGAATGGTTCGCTCTCAGGAGCTCAGTGAATTCCAGCGTGGTACTGTGATAGGATGCCACCTGTGCAACAAGTCCAGTGGTGAAATTTCCTCACTCCTAAATATTCCACAACCAACTGTCAGTGGTATTTTAACAAAGTGGAAGCCATTGGGAACGACAACAACTCAGCCACCAAGTGGTAGGACATGTAAAAATGACGGAGCGGGGTCAGCGGATGCTGAGGAGCATAGCGCACAGAGGTCACCAACTTTCTGCAGAGTCAATCGTTACAGACCTCCAAACTTCATGTGGCCTTCAGATTAGCTCAAGAACAGTAGAGAGCTTCATGGAATGAGTTTCCATGTTCGGTTGAGACCATGATTTCAACATGGCTTCAAGAGCTGTTTGAGTCCGCCTATTGTTAGCAGACGGCTGACGTCACACAGGGTTTGTCAAATTCTTTCTACGGTCTATGGTCACAGCACTAAGATGGTCCGGTCTATAGTCTGGTTTTAGAGCAGGTCTCAGCACTGAGATGGTCCGGTCTATAGTCTGGTTTTAGACCAGGTCTCAGCACTGAGACGGTCCTCCTCAAGGTGACCAATGATTTATTTTCAGCAGCAGGTAGAGGGGAGGGAGCCATTTTAATTCTCTTAGATCTCAGTGCAGCTTTTGATATCATTGATCAGCATTTTAATAGATCATATCTTTCATTTGTGCTGTTCTCAGCTGAATCTAGGTTGAAATGATTTTAAATCTCTATATTGTGTTTCTATTCTCATATTTCAGAATGTCCATCTTTGTGTAAATGGTGATTGTAGTAGTGAATGAAAACCATGTAGTGTGTTCCTGATCAGATTGTTGTTAGGACCATGGTGGTAATGTGCTTTTGTTGTTAACATGATATTTTGTTGTTGTGGAGAATGTGGCTGTGTCTGCTGTGTGTATGTGGCCGTCTTTTCTCTATCTGCTGAATTAGGCGTGACATCATCTGACGCTGACCGGCTGCTCCAGTCCCAGGTCCGACAGGTGATAGGCTGCAGCAGAGGTGATGATGTCATCAGGGGGAACCTGGTCTCATTCAGCTCCCAACCAGCCACAGCACACTTCTTTGTTAGTGAACTCACATTCTTTCATTGTTTCTTTGGCTCTAGTTTGGCTGAATCTTTGCTTTACTTAAACTCAGTTTGGAGCGTTGCTGATACTCAGGGAGACTAGTTCACTGTTATTTGACTTAGTAGATTAGTTTGGATTCTCCCTCCATTTGAATCCCTTTGTTTTTTACAAACTTATTCACCCTGAGTTAAAGTCTTATTGTTCCAGGGTTCATGACATCCTGATTAAAAAAGTGGATTGTGACTCACTGAGTAAGAGGCTCCATCAGAAATGAGAACATGCAGAATATGACAAACATTTCCTGCTGTACAGATTGAACTGATATTTATTTCAACACCTTCCTCTCTTCCCCTGAAATAAGAAGTAAAAACGTTGCAAAACCTTTTTATCTGTAATCTGAACATAGAGTTCATGAGGTGAAAGTTACCAGAACTCATTAGGACATTTACAAAGTTATCAACTGAAAGTCTGACTTTTCTTGTTTTATCTCTCATTCTGAGCCAAAGTTCAACATGAGCCTCACAGGATGTTACATTTTTCAGATTTTATTTTGTTTCTTCATTTTTATTGACAAGAAAAAGAATTTAATTAAATTGTAAATTGTCAAACAAGAGACTTTTCTGAATCACACATCAGAGATGATATCTGACTGGATAATCTCCAATCTAAAACTCTCATTATTACATTACTAGTAATCACTAATGACCATGTTCTGAAAACCGTATCTTAGTCCCTCTTAGTCCTGGTCCCCAGGACCCTTTTTCGCTGCTTCTTGCTTGATTTATTTGATCAACAGATTAACAACAAGCTGGTCATTTGGTTCAGATGTAATGAAGCAGACAAGCATCTAAACCTGCAGGGTGGGATGTCTCCAGGACCAGAGCTGAGAACCACTGCTTCAGCTAAATGACTCTAATAGTAGTGGCCTAACTGAATCATGTTGCCCTGAGGCAACCAACCAAAAAACTGATTTAAATATCAAAATATGTCTTTAAACAATAAAAGATACTTCCTAACAAATTCATTTATAATGTTTTTTAATTTAATCATGTGAAATAACAGTATTCAACTTGCTGATCTCTGGAGCCATGTCCTACACAGTTCTGGCCCCAAAAAGGAGACGCTGCACCCCCCTATAAAATATGACAACAACTGCTAACCCTTTCATTATTGCTAACAATTAGTTCCTGTGATATTATATTTAAAAAAGAGCACCAAGAAACTACAGGGGGAAGTGTAATGACAAAAAAACTGGTTTGTTGCCTAATGGCAACACCATGCAGTAGAGGGTTAATGAGAATCCTGGTCCACATTTAGAAAATCTTTCAACCACTCAAATGTATTTAATAAAAAGTTGTTGCAGTTTAACAAAACATGACTGAACAGCAAGACAGCACAAAACAAACATGTTTGAAAGAATGGTTGTAGCAGAGGACAAGCATGCATTCAAGTCACTTTACTTTGGGATATTTCTGGAGGAATGACCTTGTTATCTTGGGGAAACTCAGGTTTGTCATCCTGACAAAGGAGAGAAATAGTTGAGATCTTTGGGAAACAACCTAAATTTACTCCTTATTATGGGAAAATGGAGTCAATCAAATATAAACATGGGCTCACTCAGACATCCAGAACTTCTGGCCTCCATATTTGTGACCTTCTGAAAACAGTTCAATCAGCTACTTTTTGGCTCCGCCCCCCTAACTGATAACCACTGGTCTACATGTGGTCTAGACTGATTGTGTTGGTGTTGTTGGTGTCATTGTTCTCCTTTCTGCAACAGCACACAGAGGTCCAAAGCTTCCCAAAGGTCTCTTTATTGATGAAAACATACAGAAGTAAGTCTGCAAGTGGACCTTAGAAACATGGAGGACAGGACAAATAGATTGTGATCATATGTTTCTGCAGTGAGAAAAATAATGTAAGGCAGGAACAGCAGAGTATAAATCAGCAGCACCAGGACTAAGATTGCCACAATTCTCCGTTTCTCATCAGAGGGGACTGAGACAGAAGTAGAGAGAGCTCTGAGGGTCCCAACCAGGAAGAATATGAACAGTGGGAAGGGAATGATGAGGAAGATGGAGATGACAATGTTTTCAAACCCAGAAACCCAGGGGAACACAACGAGGTAACAGATGGGAGGTTTGATCCAGACTACAACACAGACCGCCACGAAGGTCCTGATGGTTCGTCTGAAGCGGTACCACAGTGGGTGGGCGATGAGCAAATATCTGCAAAACAGGATGGACGTATTATCTCTGAAATGTAATATTAGTATAATATTGAATACTGTTTAGACAGATAGTTACCTTTCCATTGAAATGCACACCATGAAGTAAACACTAGTAAATAGGCCACAACTGTATACAAAGCACAATTAGATTCTCACTTGGTTCCTCAGGTTTGGCCTCCCTAACAGTCAGACAGCAGATTTCAGCGTCTGTGTGGATAGGTCTCAATCAGGCTTGCACATCAGGACACCGACATTTTATTCCATTCTTCTTTCCAAAACTTCTAAAGCACTTTCAGTTTGCATGGGGATCAGGTGTGAACAGCCCTTTTCTAGTCCAGTCACAAAGTCTCTGTTGGGTTGAAGTCTATGCTTTGACTCAGCCACTCCAGAACATCCACCTTGTTGCTGAGATGCCGAGAAGCATCCCCACAGCACGATGCTGCTGAGAAGCATCCCCACGGCATGATGCTGCTGAGAAGCATCCCCACATCATGATGCTGCCACCAGCATGCGTGTTTGTGGTGATGTCAGTGTTTGGCGTCTTGTCTGATGGTCTAAAAGCTCCATTCTGGTCTCATCAGACCAAAGAACTTTCTTCCTCTTGACCATGGAGTCTCCCACATGCCTTCTGGTGAACTCTAGTCCAGATTAAATCTGAGTCTTCTTCAACAGTGTCTTTCTCTTTGCCACTCTCCCATAAAGCTCTGACTGGTGAAGAACCCGGCCATCAGTTGTTGTCTGCAGAGTCTCTCCATCTCAGCTGCTGAAGCTGGAACTCCTTCAGTTACAGAGTCAGCACTAAGGATGTGCACGACCATCAGACCTACTGTGAGCACACTCTGGGGTATTTATTGTCTGCTGTTCTGTGCAATGGATTTGTATTTTCTCAGTGATTCTAATGCCTTTTCTCTGTGTTCGGATCCTGGAACTACTGCCATCACTACAACACTTCAAGTAAAACTATTCAGCCTACGGCAGACCAACAGCACCAGAATTCATCGTCTCCTCAGCTCTACCCTAACCAATCAGCCAGCCATCAATCCTGCCACTTCCAAGTCTCTGCAATAAACCGGCTCAAAACTGTTAACTCTGTCTGTGTCTGCTTCTGGGTCCAACTAGAAAAACACTCCAAGCCTTAACAGAATAAAGTGGCCACATGGATCCAGCAGGCTCAGATGCACGCCTGGCACTAAACAAACATGGCAGTGATAAATTCAAGCTTGGAAAAATGTGTTTACACATGAGTGCAGACCTTCCTGACTCAAAGTGAGAGCAACAGAAGTGTCATGTGAACAAATGTACAAGCTGTGTATCCCAATAAACAAATAAACAGATAGAAAAAAGTCTCAACATGACTGTAAAACTTATTTCACCTTTAGTTGTCTAACAAAGAAATCAGCTCTATGATTCACTCATGTTTACTTTCAACTCCTTTAAAGTTCAGTCTGTAATATTTAGCCTAGTAGCATTTGGAGGAACAAACTTGGCAAAAACTGAAGATAATTTTTTATAAGTAGGCCGACTCAAATGAGTGTGTAATCACCAGAATATAGATATAATTGTTTGATCATTATTTGGTACTGCAGAAACATGCAAGATGCAAAAATCCAAGATGGTGGAGTCCACGGAGGAGAGCCTCCCTATGTATGAATCAAATGTTTATTCTGAGTAAATAAAGATGAAGTCATTTTATAGATTTACTTGCTGAGGTCTACTTATAAATATTCTCTTCAACTTCGACCAAGTTTGCTCGAGGCTAAATATTACAGACTGCACCTTTAAAGTTCTTCATTTCATGTCACAATGAACCAAATGTCTTTAGCTTTTGGGCTCTTTCTTGGATAAATAAAGTCGTCTAAAACATCTCAGCATGGCTGTGGGAATGTGATGGCATTTCTCTCCTTTTTGACATGTTAAAGCTAAAAATATCATTGAATCTTCTACTGATTGATGGACAGTATTATTTTGACAGCACTATTATAATGACATTAGATTGACATCATACCTGCAGAGAATTGAGCTCAGGTGGGTTCCAGGGAAGAGTGGAGTCTTGATCAGCATCACCAACAGATGCAGGCCCAAAGTCAACTTGTGAGTCTTCAACAGATGCCTGGATGGCATGGGAGACAGAGGAATCTGGCCCATCATAGAATGGGTCTGCATCTTGATTCAGCTCAAGAATTCAGCAGTCATCTTCATATTCCTGCAATCCTCTTGACTGACAAGTACGAGTGCCAACATCATCAGAAGATCCTGAATGTAGGGTCTCTGTGTTTTCATCTCAGGAGAGGCTGGTCCTGATTGCTGGCTAGGTTCCACAGTCTGTTGGTTATGGAAGAAGGAAAATCTTCTTATCATCTACTATTTGGTTATCATATGGTCTTGTCCATCACGTCTACTGTCAACCACCTGATGCAAGCCCTTGAACTTTGACCTTTTGTCTACACATTTGAAGTCAATGACAAAATTCATTTCTGTGTGCTCAAAAATGTGCTGGTATTTCAAGCTGAAATTAGTGACTGTGTCCTGCAGATGTAATTTGATTCCACTAGAGGTCACCATATATGATATTAAAGCTTTTATCTTGCTGTAAATCTGGATTGAAGTCAGGGTTAACTTAAACTCTGTTTCTATAAAGCAGGGCTGTCAAACTCAATCACAGCAGGGGCTGGATTCTGAATTTAGTTCTAACCTGAGAGCCTAAGAGGGTCAACATTTAACCCTAAACTGTCAACCTCATTTTCACCAGCAATGAATTATGGGAACAATAAAAACCTCAGCACTGATGATAATTGAGCTTGAGACTAAAAAAGTCAAAATGAAAAGTTTAAAGAGTAAAAATCTGAGATAAAAGGTCAAACTTGTGAGTTCAAAAGGTCCAGTTTCATACTGTGATATTAGTTCAAAACTAAATTAAAAGTCAAAATAATGTTGTTAAAAGGCAAAATATGAGTTACAATTCAAAATATGATGAGTTTAAAAGGTCAAAATACGAGAGATAAATTCAAAATCATGAATTGAAGTATCTGATTTGACATGTCTAATGTAAGGTAGGAACTATTTAGCTGGTACTTGTTGTCCAGGGGAAACTTTAGCTAATGCACATTCATTTCTCTTCCGGACTCATTCCCTCTCGGTTGTGTGCAGACAGCGAGGTATTTATTTCATCTTTATTTTGATGTTTCACTCTTTAATTGAAGATTCACTGTCTTTTAAGCTTCACATTCAGCAGCTTGTCAAGAATCTGAAGCTGCGTCTGGGTTTTTACTTCAGAAATTAGTCCTGTTTCTCATTTGCTGTAAAAAAGGAGACTTGTAGCTGCCACTTTGTTTATCACTGATGTTTTGTACATGCATGCATCTTCACAATGCCTTCGCTCTCTGGATACTGTGAATCATGGAGCACTGAGGGTTATTACCTGTATTCTGGAGTTGGTTGGCCTGCGTTGTCTGTTCGAAGACAAAATCATCGGTATGTCCTCATTTCTAAGGCCATTCTTAATTTGCTTCCCTCTTATGTGATTATATCAAGTTGAGAAATGCTGGGACTTACAGTCTTCGCTCGGTCTCCCATTCTCAGACCTGTTCTTGCTGTCTGTTCCTAAAGTACGACTTGAAATGGGGAAAAGGAGTTTTAGATATGCGGCTCCTGCTGCGTGGACCTCTTGCAGGTGGAGTTGGGCCTGAGGGAGCAGGTCTCTTTGAATCTTTTTAAAAGTAGACTGAAGTTGTTGGAGGATGATGCATCAGTTTGTAAATGCTTTGACGATTGATTTATTTCTCCTCTGATGTTAAACTGGATATGGGGATCTGCTTGTCATTGTTTTGTATCTTTGTCTGTAATTGTGTTCTTTGACTTGCTTCTGTCTTGGCCAGGACACTCTGGTAAAGGAGATTTTTAGTCTCAGTGAGGCTTTCCTGGTTAAATAACTTTAAATACATAAATAAATAATTCTCCAAATTGTGTAATATGAATGCATGCTGCTTTGTAATGCAGTGTAGTGTATTTCAAACAGTTGGACGGTGGATTAGATGAAGATGATGTGCTGAAAGAATAAATCCATCAGTTCCAGAAGAACTTGTAAAGATAGAAAGATTTTCACAGATTCGGACTTTCCGCTTTAATAACTCAGTAAAGGATCATCACATTTACAAAACTTTCACCTCTTTTCAATCACCATACATTTGACTGCGAGCTACAACACGATTTTTCTCACAATGAACCGTCTTTGGGGCTTGACAGATTGACTTGTTCTCTATGCGCGACCGGGGAAGGATTGGAGGTGAAGGGACCGTCTACAAATTACCATACGGGTATAAAAATATTCAATAACTCTAATATGAACATTGTATTGACTTTAAACTGACACCAAACATCAACCATGTAATAAATAAACCAATAAATACTTGCTTTCTTATCAGTTTCAAGGAATGACTTCTGCTCCTTTTGTGGAAACGAGGACCTGCCACAAACTGCTGTTGCTGCCTTTTGGGTCAGATAAAGGCTTATAATGGTTGAACAATATCAACTGTCTTAAATTCTGTTTCTATGTAAGCTGTTTTCTACATGTTGAACATGTTTACTCCCATGTTGATACGCTGTGAAACCTGCCAAAGGTGGTATCACAATAAATGCCTTAGAATGACCCCAGCACAGATGCCTAACAGAGACACTCCTTGGTTTGTGCTTTGTGTGACGACATGAACTAGGGCTGAAAACAGCACTGAATGGGCCCTTGCACATTATGCATGAACCTGTGTTCAAGTTTGTATTTGTGATGTGTTGAATGTTTGCTACCTTGTTTAAAGTGCCTCTAGTTGTTTATTTTAATATATTTAAAAAAAAAATCATAAAAAATTATACTAAACATGTTTTTTTTTTGCCAAAATAAGCCATGCAGTGTAAAATAGAGGACATGATTGATGTGTGATGTAAGTTTCATGTCACTAAAGGGTATAATAATGGAGTTATTAAAGACTTTTTACCTAATTTAATATATAAAAAAATCATAAAAATTACAGTAAACACTTTTTTTGCCAAAATAAGTCTTGTAGTATAGAATCCAGGACATGATTGATGTGTGATGTAAGTTTCATGTCACTAAAATGTAGGCTATACTATTGGAGTTATAAGATAAGATAAGATATTCCTTTATTAGTCCCACAAGGGGAAATTTCAATTTACAGCAGCAAAACTTCTCTTAGACAAAGCAGGCCATTGGCAACAGAAACACAATAGAAATAGAGTACAAATAAAAGTAGTATTGCAAGAATACTGATAAATACAAAAATATAGAATATAAAAACGTCTTACAAATTATAAATAGTATTTACAAACAGTTATGTACAGGTTGTATATATTACAGATTGGGTGTGGTGGAGATATTAATATGTACACCTATATACACACATATATATATATATCTATATACACAAATATATACAAACATGTGTACAGATTATACATATAAATTAGTTATTGCACAGATTATTTTGAGCAGTTTCTGTTGTGGAGTCTAACAGCTGCAGGAAGGAAAGACCTGTGATACCTCTCCTTCACACACTTCAGGTGTAGCATCCTGTCACTAATGGAGCTCCTTGGTGCAGTGAGTGTGTGTTGGAGGGGGTGGGAGTCTTTGTCCATCATGGAGGACAGCTTGGCTGTCATCCTCCTCTCCTCCACCTCCTCCACAGGTTCTAGAGGGCATCCCAGGACTGAGCTGGCCTTTTTTATCAGTTTGTCCGGCCTCTTCCTGTCAGCTGCTGTGGTGCTGCTCCCACAGCAGACCACGCTGTAGAAGATGGCCGAGGCCACAACAGAGTCATAGAAGGTCTTCAGGAGTGCCCCCCCGCACCCCAAAAGACCTCAGTCTCCTGAGCAGATAGAGTCTGCTCTGACCTTTTTGTAAAGTGCAGTGGTGTTATCAGTCCAGTCCAGTTTATGGTTCAGATGAACACCCAGGTACTTATAAGATGTCACCATCTCAGTGTCCCTTTCCTGGATGTTCACTGGTGATGGGGGGAGTGGGGGCGCCGATGGAAGTCCACAATCAGCTCCTTGGTCTTACCAGCATTAATCTGGAGGTGGTGCCACTGGCACCAGTCCACAAAGTCCTGGATGAGTCCTCTGTACGGCTGGTCGTCCCCATCAGTGATGAGGCCGGCAATGGCAGAGTGGTCAGAGAACTTCTGCAGGTGGGTGACAGGTGGGACAAGTCAGCAGTGTAGAGGGTGAAGAGGAACGGCGCTGGCTGGGGGGACCCTACACTGCAGAAGATGGCCTCCGACACACAGTCCCGGGTCCTCACATACTGTGGGCGGTTGGTGAGGTAGTCCACAATCCAGCATGTGAGGTGTTGGTCCACTCCAGACAGCTCCAGCTTGTCCCTCAGGATGTCCAGCCTGATGTTTTGAAAGCACTGCTGAGGTCCAGGAAGAGGACCCGAACAGAGCTCCCAGGTGACTCCAGGTGAGAAAGAGCTCGATGGAGGAGAAAGATGATGGCGTCGTCCACTCCGATGCCAGGCTGGTACACGACTTGGGCAGAGTGCTGGGAGATCAGAGGAGGGGGGGCTGCTGCAGGTCTGACACAGCTGGGGGAGGGGCAGATATCTCCTCAAAGCTACAGAAGTAGGAGTTTAGTTCATGTCAAGTTCTGCCTTAGTTTGTGCGGTTCCCCCACTTGAAAGGGATGGATAAGTCAGATGCAGATTTTAAACTGGATTCCACTCAAAGACCATACAGGTTCTTTCTTCTTTCTATCTTCATTTATTTGCAGTTGCAAATGACAGACTTGGTTATGAGGTAGGTCCTGAGATAGGTGAAAACCTTTAAATAACAGATTCACAAAAAGAAGAAAAGAAAAACATTATAAATAATGTGCATGTACTGTAACTGCAAAATCATATCTTTACTCTAGCAGCAGAAAACCAACAAAAATAAACATCTAAATAACCCACTGTGCATCCCTCCCCTCAGGGTGCTAAAATAAGCATTTAAGTGCAAATGAAGTGACCATTTATGTTTCTGCTTCAATTCAGACTACATAACCAGTAAATATTTGCATTAATCATGCTTTAACTACTGTTTTTACACTTACTGTTTACAGTTTTTTAATGTCTGCATCTTAAATTTTTACATTGATACTTAAAACTTAGTTAAATCAGTTTAGGTACATGAAATCCTGAAGTGTTTTAACTTAAATTTTTTTAACTCATGTATTTTTAAGCTGTAGGATGTTTTTAATCCTGGTTTTTAAACTTTTACATCTGCAAATAACAACGCAATTATGTCTGAGCTTAATGAGACTTAAGGGAAAATTAAGGCCATTTAATTGCACTTAATAGTCAAATGAAATTACACAGAAAAACACCATAAGCACAGCACGTGTAAACCATGTAAGCCACATGTAACTGGGCGACTGACCGGTGGCTAAGCTAGCGTTACAGGCTTGCCACGGGCAGGTTGTTGGTATAGTTCTCTTCTTCAAACTTTGTTTCCGTGTCTCATTCATTCATTCATTATTGTTGATTGCTCAGCTGATGCTGCGGGACGCTGTGCGTCACTTTCTATGGTCCGTGCTGCACATACCATTGATGGTTCCTTCCGGCCGGGCAGATCTGTGGCTTTGCTTTGATTTTCCCAGTTTGACTTCACAGTTCATCTGCCCACTTTTGATCCCCAGCTGCCTGGGAGTTTGGTCCTGGTGGCCTGAGATGGTTTTCAGGCCTCTCCAAACGTTCCTGGTGTTGTTCTCCTGCAGCTGTTCCTCCATCTTCTTCCTGTGTCTGTCCTTCCCCTCCCTGATTTTTCTCCTCAGCTCCCTCTGGACAGTCTTCAGCTCCTCTTTGTCCCCTGACTTAAAGGCCCTCTTCTTCCCCTTTAAAAGAGCTTTAATGTCAGGATTAATCCTGGGTTTGTTGTTGGAGAAACACCGTACAGTCCTGGTGGGTACGGTGTTCTCCACACAGAAGTTAATGTAGTCTGTGATGCTGTCTGTTAAACTGTCAATGTCGTCCTCATGATAGTCACTGAATACACAGCCACAACAATGGCGTGTGAAAACTCCCATGGCAGATAGTATGGCCTCAAACTAACCGCCAACAGCTCAGTGTCCGGGCAGCAATGCTGCTCTTTGATAGTGATGTGCCTGGAGTTACACCACCTATCATTCACAAACACTGCAAGCCCCCCTCCTTTCTTCTTACTGCTCCTCTCTGTCCGGTCCGCCCGTAATAGGGAAAAACCATCCAGCATTACGGTCGTATCTGTGTGCTGCGTGCTCAGCCGTGTCTCCATGAACAACAGCATGCTGCACCGGCGGAACTCCTGATCATGCCAGGTCAACGCCGCCAGCTCATCCATCCTATTAATATTGGAGTTATTAAAGACTTATTACCCAATTTAATATATAAAAAAAACATAAAAATTACAGTGAACATTTTTTTTTGCCAAAATAGGTCGTATGTATAGAGTATAAAGTAGAAGAGATGATTGATGTTTGGTGTCAGTTTAACTGTAAATATAGGCTTGTTTTAACTGTAAATATAGGCTTGTTTTAACTGTAAATATAGGCTTGTTTTAACTGTAAATATAGGCTTGTTTTAACTGTAGATATAGGCTTGTTTTAACTGTGAATATAGGCTTGTTTTAACTGTAGATATAGGCTTGTTTTAACTGTAAATATAGGCTTGTTTTAACTGTAAATATAGGCTTGTTTTAACTGTAAATATAGGCTTGTTTTAACTGTAAATATAGGCTTGTTTTAACTGTAAATATAGGCTTGTTTTAACTGTAAATATAGGCTTGTTTTAACTGTAAATATAGGCTTGTTTTAACTGTGAATATAGGCTTGTTTTAACTGTAAATGTAAGCTTGTTTTAACTGTAAATATAGGCTTGTTTTAACAGTCAAAATATATGCTTGTTTTAACTGTCAATATATAGGCTTGTTTTAACTGTGAATATAG
Organism: Cheilinus undulatus; assembly: GCF_018320785.1. Classification (NCBI taxonomy): domain Eukaryota; kingdom Metazoa; phylum Chordata; class Actinopteri; order Labriformes; family Labridae; genus Cheilinus; species Cheilinus undulatus. The sequence goes on along the minus strand of NC_054886.1, from coordinate 2,810,910 downwards.
ACTTGTTTTAACTGTAAATATAGGCTTGTTTTAACTGTAAATATAGGCTTGTTTTAACTGTAAATATAGGCTTGTTTTAACTGTGAATATAGGCTTGTTTTAACTGTGAATATAGGCTTGTTTTAACTGTAAATATAGGCTTGTTTTAACTGTGAATATAGGCTTGTTTTAACTGTGAATATAGGCTTGTTTTAACTGTAAATATAGGCTTGTTTTAACTGTAAATATAGGCTTGTTTTAACTGTGAATATAGGCTTGTTTTAACTGTGAATATAGGCTTGTTTTAACTGTAAATATAGGCTTGTTTGCACGAGTCATGCCAGGTGTTATTTTTGAGCCCACCTCCTCTCTGAGATAAAAACTACTGTTCCTTTCTTTCTGAATGGAGCCGCCACTATGACGCCTTTCTAGAAGTTTTTAAGAATGAGGCAGCGGGCTTCTGCAGACCGTGGACACTTGAGGAGCTGCTGTCTGATAATGTGTCTCTGTTTGTCCTCAGCTCAGTGCTGAGACCAGACACTTGTGGAGAGGAACGCCGTCCATCATTGAATCTGACTTCAGGGCAGCTGTCTGAGGAAGAAAGATGACTCCCCCTCTCAAGGTAGGAATGAATTTACAGAGAACGCGAAAAAAGGAGCACTCCTAAAGGTGCATGACAAAAACGACCTACAAGAAAAAGAGGTGTCAGCACTCAAAAAATGTCCTTTTAGGTAGTTTTATTCAAGGCACAACATGGCACAAGGGACGCGTTTCGACTCAGTCTCCGTCAGTCGTTGTGAAACACTACGTGGAAGAGCACCTTAGGTACAGGAAGTATAACCTGTTATACCTGTTATACACGCTTGAAAATGCAAGAAGAAGAAATGGGAGTGAGACAAAAAGATTTTGAGTAAGCAATTTATTGAAACGACAAAGTGAAATAATAATAATAATAATAGGCTGTTCATCAGCTGATCAAAAGTTTAAGACCATGCCACAAAAAAAACTGAAAACACCCTCAAAACAGAAATAAAAGTTTGAAAAAAGGCCTCAGTGATGAGAAGCTCCACCGTTCTTGTTGATCACTTCAAAAATTTGTTTAAGCATGCTTGATGCGAGTGTTTCCAGGAGGCTAGTGGGAACGTTGCTCCAAGTGGTGAAGATGGCTTCATGAAGGGCATCCACTGTCTGGAACTGATGTCCATTTTTGTAAACTTCCCTTGCCATCCATCCCCAAATGTTCTCAGATGGATTTAGATCAACAGGATGGTCCAAAAGAGTGAGGTTATTCTCCTGGAAGAAGTCCTTTGTCAGACGGGCATTGTGAACTGCAGCGTTGTCCTGTTGAAAAACCCAGTCTTTACCACACAGACGAGGGCCCTCAGTCATGAGGGATGCCCGCTGCAACATCTCCACATAGCCAGCCGCCGTTTGACGCCCCTGCACAACCTGAAGCTCCATTGTTCCATTGAAGGAAAAAGCAGCCCAGATCATGATGGCGCCCCCTCCGCTGTGCCGCGTAGAAAACATCTTCAAGTGCGATCTCCTTGTCATGTCATTAATGTTGAAGCCATCAGGACCATCAAGGTTACATTTTTCCTCATCAGAGAATAAAACTTTCTTCCTCCTTTCATTGTCCCATGTTTGGTGCTCCTTTGCAAAGTCCAAACGGGCAATTTAGTGGCGTTGAAGGAGACGAGGCCTTTGAAGATGTTTTTAGTTTTTTTAAGCCCTTCCCTCACACACGCCGTCTGACGGTTACTGGGCTGCAGTCGGCACCAGTAACGGCTTTAATTTCGAGGATCATCCCGTATCTTGACGGACAGAGAATCAGATCCACCGGCTCAGCGCCGGTGAAATTCTTTTGGGTCTACCACTTGAGTTTTTAGTTCCAGGATCTTTGAAGAAATTCAAAATGACTGTCTTACTGCGTCCAACCTCAGCAGCGATGGTGTGTTGCTAAAGGCCTTGCTTATGCCCCTCAACAGTCTGACCACGTTCAAAGACAGAAAGCTTTATAGTCTTTGCCATCAGGAGGTCATGACAGTGTGAATGCCTGACAGAAAATCACATTGAATCCACATTTTTGCACAGATTTTGGCTTTTAAAGGCCATGGTCTTAAACTTTTGATCAGCTGATGAACAGCCTATTTCACTTTAATTGTTGTTTTCAATAAATTGCTTACTCAAATTTTTGTTGTCTCACTCCCATTTCTTCTTTTTGCATTACGAAGCTCTACTAAGAACCTTCTTCAGATCCAACAGTGCAAAATGCAAATTCTTGCAGTTTTTCTACTGATCTTAAGATTTTGATCAGGAGTGTATAACAGGTGATACTTCCTGTACTTAAGGTGCTCTTCCACATAGTGTTTCACAACACTGAAGAAGACTGAGTCGAAACACGCCCGTTGTGCCTTGAATAAAACTACCTTAAAGGAAATTTTCTGAGTGCTGACACCTCTTTTTCTTGTAGGAATGAATTTACACTCAACACATTTAAAGTTTGACTTTTTCCTCTCTGACAATGTGATGGAGTTGAGCAGCTGATTTTCTGCCTCCAGTGAGAAAGGTTTGGATGTCCTGGAAGGTTAGACATAGTTATTTGGGGTAGTTTCCTCTAACTGTAACTGAGCTCCTGTCTTGTAGTAGTCTAGTAGTCCAGTCTTCTACAGTTGTTTTAATTCTAAAATACAAACATTTTCATGTTACTATGCCAACTGACCTCAGGACAATGAAATCTGTGGATGTTTTGGTCATGAAGGAAAAAATGTGAATCAGATTTTTAGTCAATCACTGACTCCTACCAGGAGGCCATTTTTGTTGCAGTGGTATTGAAAAGTGTATCAGTTTGACATTGAAAACGCTGCTATTGTGACAACTCTCCTCCGCAGTAATGCAAAGCTGTCAGCTGAAGATCTCCACCATGACTGTTTTCTTTTCTGCTTCTTGTTGTTCTAGAAATGGAGGGGCACGCCTCGTAGTCATGACTGTCAGCAGTGTGGTAAAGAGTTCCCTTATTCATCAGATTTAAAGACGCATATGCGAGTGCACACTGGAGAGAAACCATACAGCTGTGAGATCTGTGGGAAAGATTTCACAAGGTTATCTTCATTAAAGAATCATATACGCACTCACACTGGAGAGAAACCATACAAATGTGATCAGTGTGGTATGGCCTTCTCTCGAGTAACTACTCTAAGGATCCATCAGCGTATCCACACTGGAGAGAAACCGTACAGCTGTGAGCAATGTGATTTGGCCTTCTCTCAAGCAATTACTCTGAGGATCCATCAGTGTAGCCACACTGGAGAGAAACGGTACAGCTGTGAGTTCTGTGGGAAAGCTTTCACACATTCATCTGCATTGAAGAATCATATACGCACTCACACCGGAGAGAAACCATACAAATGTGAGGACTGTGGTAAAAGTTTCAGTCAGCTGTCTAACTTCAAGACTCACAGAAACATCCACACCAGAGAATTACTCTACCCTTGTCAGGATTGTGGGGAAGTCTTTACTGATCAAGGTGCTTTTAAGTATCATGAGCGTATTCACACTGGTGTGCAATGTGGGAAAACCTTCAGGCTTAAAAATAGCTTTACACGCCACCAGCTGATCCACACTGGAGAGAAGCCTTTCAGCTGTGACCAATGTGGGAAAACTTTCAGGCATAACAACAACTTTACACTTCACCAGCAGATCCACACTGGAGAGAAACCACACAAATGTAGACACTGTGAGAAAGCCTTCAGAAGTCAACAGGAATGCATCATACATGAACGTGTCCACACCGGTCTGAAACCATACGTCTGTGGGGAGTGTGGGAAGAGTTTTGGTAGGTCATTTTCACTTAGCAGACATAAACTCACCCATGCTGGAGTCAGAGAGTACCAGTGTGAGCACTGTGACAAAAGGTTTGCTTCAGCTCACAATCTTAAGGAGCATCTGCGTATCCACACCGGACACAGGCCGTACTGGTGTGTTGGTTGTGAGAAAAGCTTCACATGGAGCTCTGAGGTGAAAACACACAAATGTGTCAAAAAAGAGAGCTAGGGGGTGCTCATGAGCAGTGACATGTAGAGACATGGGTTTACTAGCTCTGCATGGATTAAAGTTAAATATTGTTTTTTGCTCTCACACAGTTTAAAAGTTAAAAAAATAGATATCCCATTGTGTTTGTAGCTGTATAATTCAAAAAATAGACGTCTCCTGAACCATCCAGTGAGTTAAATTGCCTTGAAACGCCAAAACATGCGAAGGCCAAAGCAGGCCCAGAGGCTTTGGACTCTCCTGACTCTGAATCCCCGAAATCCCCGAGAGCTTGTCGGACGTGGATGCAATAATGCTGGCGCTGCAGAGAATGGGACAAAGTGTGGTAGCTAAGATCGATACGTCCATCGCCGCATTATCAGGTGAACTACACAAGAAAATAAACCATCTCTCAAGGGACATGAGAACGGAAATTACCAAAGTCCAAAAAGAGATAAAAGCATATGCTCCACGGATCCATAGCCTGGAGGAAGGAGCTAACAGCTATGTTAACAGGGTCGTGGAGTTGGAAAATAAAGTTAGGTGTCTCACGTTAGAGGTCACTTGGTTGACGGCTAAAACTGACGACCTAGAATGTCGCCAACAGAGAGACAACTGCAGAATAATTGGCGGGGAGGAAGGTTTTGAAGACACACGACTGGAGGCGGCGGTGGCTAATTTGCTGAAAGATACCCTGGACCTGACCTACACACCCACACTGGACAGAGTGCACCAGAGCCTGCAGCCTAGACCACACACTAACCTGTTATATGCTAGAAGGTAGGGGGACTATTTGTAGGGCAGTCTCATGTTCAGGGAAGACCAGCCCAGGGTTCCAGGATGGCAAGGGGAGGTTTGTTTCTTTATCTGGTATGTTTTCTTTTTTGTTTTTTTCTGATGCAGTATTGTAGTTTCATTATGACTTATTCTGGTACAGTACACAGCCAGTGTGTGTATTTATATCAAGTCTTTTTTTGTCCAGCCCATTTTTTGAGTTTTGTATAAAATTGTGTCAATTTTTTCTTCAGATTTTTTCTATTGCTCTAATGCACATAAAGGAAATAAATGTGTATACCAAAAACATTTGTAACTACAACAATTTCCTGGAGGAATGGGTTTTTTTCTTTAAAAAATCCAAGGGTTCCAATACTTTCGTCCATGACTCCCCAGCGTATCTGTCGTTTGGATCCCCACTGGCTCTCATGTAACCAGTTTAAAACATTCCTCAGTGAACAAATAGATCTATTCCTTGAAGTTAACAATACTCCAGATGTTTCAAGGGGGATTCTTTGGGAATCCTTGAAATGTTACTTAAGGGGACGGATCATTTCTTTTATTACTCACAGAAGCAGGCAACGCAGTAAACGACTTTAGGAATTAAGCCATAATATTGCTGATTTAGACAAAAGATATGCTGTCTCACCTACACCTGTTTATATCAGGAAAAGCTACTGCTTCAGTCTGAATACAACAACCTTTCAACCTGGCAGACAGAAAAGGTTTTAGAGAAATGTAAACAAGTTCATTCTGAGCACAGTGATAGAGCAGGCAGGTTGCTTTCACTTCAGCTCAAACAACATTCAGAGGAACGCACTATACCAGGAATGAATTTAGATCCTAACACAAGCTCTCATAATCCCCAGACCATGAATGATCAGTTTAAACATTTCTATTCTAATCTCTACCAATCTGAGTCAGAAAATGAGCTGACTAAAATATATGCATTTCTTGATACATTGGATATCCCAAAAATAAGCCCTGAAGCCCAGGCCTCCCTGGAAACCTCCATAACGGCTGAGGAAATATTGTCTGCTATTAAATCAACTCCGAGTGGGAAAGCACCGGGACCGGATGGGTTTCCCTTTGAATTTTATCAACAGTTTGCACCAAAACTTGTACTTATCCTTACATCACAAGAATGGCTTAAAGTGGAATAAAGCAGCTAGAAATGGCTGAAAAATAACAACTAAAGGGTTAAAAGTAGCAAAAAATGGTTACAGGTGGCAGAAAAGTAGCAAAAATGGGCAAAGTGCTGTGAAATGGCAACAAGTGGCAAAAATGGGTTAAAGGAGCAAAAATCAGCAACAAAGAAGCAAGAATGGGCAAAAGCAGCAACAATGGGTCAAAGTGGCATAAAAGGGGCAAAAATGGATGAATAATAAACGTGTTGAAAGTGGCAAAAGCTGTAAAAACAGGCACCAAGGGGTTAAAGTAACAAAAATGTGGCAACAAGTGTCTCTGATGACCACGGTTCACTTCTACCCCACCATCACGGAGTCCATCCTCACATGATCAGCAACCCTCTTGGGAAATGGGATCATCTGCTCTGCAGACATGGGTACTGGCTACAGTCTTCCATCTCCATGACCTGCATGCTTTCAGGACTCTGAGGTGTGCAGGTAGAACTGCAGCTGACCCCTCTCACCTGGGGCAGACTTTGTGAGGCTCTATAAAAACCTCTTTCCACAAGAACAGTCTCTTCCCCTCTGCTGTCAGACTCATGAGCGTTACTCCAGCAGTCATTAACCCACATTATTCCACACCAGACTTTTCCACTTCTGTTTAGAACTGCCCGCTGTGTGTGTTGGTTTTAGAGAAAATGCACTATTCTCCAGTCAACCTGGACATATGTACGCTTTCTCCTTTGCACCTTTTAACATACTTCTGCCATGTTTATATTCTATTAAATCATCTTATTGTTCTACTTCTTTTCTACAACATTCCATTTCAGTGCCTAGCCCATTCAAATTTTTATTAACCCCTTGTTATCTTTATTCTTTCTCTGGGTTGTTTATTTTGCACCAAACAGCTAGTCTGATTCCTTGTATGTGAATATTTACTCAGCAGTCAAACCCCAGTATCATGCCTCCCCTACTAAGATGTGTGGTCAGGGTGGATTTAAAACAAGAAGGGCTTTATTTGATGCTCACACATTGGGGTATTTCAACAACCTCTGCAGGAAGACAGTAAAAACAACAACTCAGTCATGAATGCAGGGGACAAACATTTTAGTGAGGACCCCTTCAGTTTCAGCCAGATCCACTGAAGTCATCACAGGTCCCAAAGACCAAACCCGTCTATGTCATCACCATCATGGAGGATCAGCGCCATACCTGGGTCAGGTTCACATGTGGGCACACTGCAGTACTCCCAGCGAGTGCCGGGGTCGGTGGTGTAACACCGGGGCTTCTTGGCATTGTCAGGATTACCACAGAAGTTTTCACCTAGACCACTGATGAGAAAACACAGAACCAGCCATGAATTCAATGCAAAACAATGAGAAATGCAACCTTTTAGGATTTCAGCTTATTCAGTTTCAATCAGTGCTGCCAGTCAGTTAGAAAATAATCTAGTAGATTCTAGGCTTGATGAAGCACAAACATTAGAGATATGAGAAGGATTACATTACTGCTAGATTTAATAATAGTAGTAAGGAAATGATAAACTCTGTGTCCACAGGAGGAAGTTCTGTTTCTGGAACAGGAAGTGAGATGGACTCAGAAAAAACAAGTAAAGAAGAGTCAGAATTAATGTCAACACATTTGTTCCAGTTTATTCATGTGCCTGATCATCATACACTGAAAAAAAACAATGTTTCTTTGGTAAAATTGATGTAATTTGTTACAACTAAATTTATTAGTTTATCCCAATATATATATATATATATATATATATATATATATATATATATATATATATATATATATATATATATGATTTGGTTGAAAGCTTGCATTTTGATTTAATATTAATCAAAAATATTCTTTTAGCCAAAGGAAAAAAAAATTCTATGGAGGAGTTAGTCAGGAGAAGAAACCCTTAAAGTGATCATCCGCTAACTTGATATTAATTCCTATTATTATTAATATTAATCCTGTAGCATCTCTGCTATTTAGGGGGAAATTATGTTTTAACTGTCCAAGCAGCTTTTTCTCCTATTTATGATCAAAATCATCAAGGCTGTGTAGGAGACTGTTACCAAAGTAGTGACACATAAAGGCGGTTCTCTTCAGTGAACGGTAACAGGGGAGGTTCATATTTAACATCGATCATCTCCTTTTCTCACACATTCAGGGAGGGATGCTGGACTTTCTCTCTTCTTCTCTGTCTGATCAGCTGCAGATAAAGACAGGTGACTTACACCACCTCAGTGGAAGTTAGGGCAGATCTTTCACTAGTTTATCAGTCATGGACAGCTTTCTACACATCTAAAATAGATTAAATATACACACAGACAGGGAAAAAGCCCTTTTTGTTGTCTATGATAAACTCTGGTTAACAGTCTGTAGAGGACACATGAAGGAAACGTCTCCTGGTGAGCACAACTGAGCATTTTAGTTTGAACTTTATCAATCAAAGTCACTGTGTATTTTCATTGCTGCAGCTCCTTCATGTGTTCCTTCAGAAATGTCTGTAAATGAGAGAACATTCCTGACTTCAGGTATCCTGTATGAATGCACCACACTAAACACTGACATCTGGACTCATTCACACGTTTCAGAGCATTTTTAGTTTGAGTTGATTAAATGAACAATGATACGGTCCACATGTGTGGTACTTCTGAAAAACATTCATTGGAGCCCATCGGTGGAGTTGGGGGGGGCTACATGGACTGAAGCCCCAGATCAGGGTCGGCCAAAGCTTACCTGGAGCTCTAAGCAAAGTTTGATTGGGGCTCCACAACCACCTGATTACTGTAACTGGTGCAGTCAATGCTAGATAATCTGCACATAAACAACTAATCTAAACCCCAGTGGAAAAAGATGAGGGAACAGCACTTGAGATAACCCTAACACGAACCTGAAGTGATCTGTCTCAGTTGATTGTTTAAATGAGTTAAACTAGACTCATGTATCTGACCAGTGTGTATGAACTGTCTATTTAGTCCACTGATGATCATCCCTGTACTTAATGGTAGTGACTATTAGATCCACACTCTGGGCCCACTGGCATGCATGCAGTAAACTGAGCTGTGAGCTGGACTGTTGTGGATCTGGAGAGGACTGTGATTGTCTCTGGGAGATCAGGAAGTCCTCCACTCCTCTGTCTCTGCTGGGATGTTCTGGGTTTTACCTTTCTGCACACACATGAAGAAAGTTTCCTGTCTCCCCTCTCTTTTCTGGACTGTCTGTTAGGAGACGGCTGTGTTGGAGCCCCTTAAGGTCCTGAAGTCTGTAGGAGTGGACACTTGTGAAGGAGATGGACTTCTTCCTCTTTTTCTCCTCTGTCAGTCATTCTTCTGGAGACCCTCCTCATCAGCATGCATCCAAACTAAAAAATAAAATCAATCTTTTTAATGTGTTAATGGTAAAAACTTACATTTATGTACAAAACACAGAAATCAGGGCTGGAAAGTAACTAATTACATTTACTCTAGTTATTGTAATAGAGTAGCTTTTTGTGTACTTGTACTTTTACTGAAGTATATTTTTAAGGAAATATTGTACTTCACTACATTTTAAAAAGCATTAAGTAAAAAATAACACTAAAAGCCAAAATGAGAAGATTCTAGTCTTTAGCCAACAAGAAAATGTCCTGAAGTTTGACTTTCACAGCACATGATGGTCAGCAGAGAGAGAATGATTCCACATTTCATCCTCAAACAGCTGCTGCATTTGACTTTAGGTTAAGTCTCACCTTATAAAACAACCTGGTTAGAGATTCATATTCTCTTGTAGTTATTTCACATTAAGAAAAGATCAGATTTTACTGTCAAACCTCCTCAGGTATCAAAAATAGATACTCAGTACTTTGAGTACATTTTAAATGACTTACTTTGACTTTTACTTGAGTAGATTTACAGATGACTACTTTGACTTCTACTGAAGTATATTTTATCCAGAGTAACTTTACTTTTACTTGAGTACAATAGTCTAGTACTTTCTCCACCTCTGTCAGAAATAAACCTGCTGATGTCCTACACCCTCCCTTTAAAACACATCCTCCTCTTTCTGAAACAACATCACATTTTAGAAGGATTTAGAGCCAGAAAACACAACACAGAAGGCTAGAGTTCATTTATTTGACATGCTTTTAACCTCAACCATAAACCCTATTACAGTACCAGTCAGCTAGTTTGATATAATAAGCATTTACTTTACAGCTCTTTAATGATCAGTATTAACATGAAATCCCCTCCTATAGTCAGATATTACACACAGACTTGATGCAAGCTTGGTTTTCTTCATTAAACGCTAAAATAACAGGCTACAGATCTACAAAGTCCCGTCATTCCTCTATAATCATGTTAATCTGGATAAATTGATGAAACCGTGTCTTACCTGTGATCGTATTTATCTATCCCTGTGGTCTGCAGATGCTGTCTGTGTGCAGGAGGGCATGACGACCAGTCTGCTAACTTTGATCCTCTTTATGTCCTTTCTCCCGGTCCGTACTAAAACAGTTAGACCCTACACAGCTCAGCTTCCTGCTAAGAAGAGACTAAACTGTGTGTGGAGTCATTTGGTAACAGAAACTTCAGAAAACCACGAGTTTAACGGGACTCTAGTTAGTGTTTAGCATGTCTGTGCAGCTCCGGTGCAGAGACGCTGTTTGACTGTTGTGTGGTGCGTTCAAGAACATTACATTAAATTCATTTTAATGAACAGACATAAACAGCCTAAAACAGCGTTATACGAATCCCCCGATGTAAAACATCAACTAAAACTATTAAATCTGAGGTGGGGCTCTGTTTCTGCCTGACTTTTACTCTCAGCACCTCATTCCCTTCACAGCCTGGCTGATCTCACTATAGTTTACTTCTGAACTGCTTGTGAACATTAACTTTCTCTCTCTTGGGGGCCTCCTGGTTGAAGGGGCCCTAAGCAGCCGCTTATGTCACTTATGTCTTTCCTCTCAGAAATGTTGGCTCATTTCCATGTCATTTTAGGGAATTGTGTGGATTTAAGGAGGAAATTTTTGAGTTGAAATTGTGTTGATGCTGGGCCTTTTCTGGTCCTTGTCCCCCAACAACACTCAGACTAAACATCTGCTCTAAAACCCATCCAGGTCTGGATTTTCGGCAGGAACAAGACTTTCATGACATATGTGGACATCATTTCTGGTCTAGACTACTTCCTGGGCTGAGCTTTTAGACTGATCTGGTCTTTTTAATCACAAACACGTTTGAGAAACTAAAGATGAATTCCGAACAAAAGCTCAGCTCTCAGGAGGTTAACGCATGAAAACATAAATGTAGATGAAAAGAGAATTGTGTTCAAATGAGAGGCTCCTTTCAAAAACAACTCCTGATAAACACTGCCCTCTAGTGTTCACATATTTTCTCATATTTTTACATTTTAAATTAATTTTTACTTTTTATGTCATATTTTGACCTTTCAAACTACCAGTTTTAAATTTGAGTCATATTTTTGACTTTTTAAGTCATCACTTTTGATTATAGCTCGTATTTTGACATTTTCAACTCCTAATTTTGGCTTTTTAATCCCATATTTTGACTAATAAGGTCACAATTTAAAATTTGAAGTCATATTTTGACTTTTAATCTAATGTTTTAATGTTTTCTCTCCTGTATTTACCCTTTAAAACACTGTTTTTCTATTTTTAATATCATCTTCTGATCTTTTGAACTAATAAATTGGAATTTTATCTCAGATTTGAGCCTTTAAACTTAAAATTTTTACTTTTTTGAATTTCCAAATTATTCATTATCAGTGCTGTTTTTTGGTTTGTTTTTTGTTTTTCATATTTTATTACTGGTGAAAATGAAGTTGACAGTTCTGGTTAAATGTTGACCCTGTTAGGATCTCAGGTTAGACCTAAATCTAGAATCTGGCCCCTGCTGGGACTGAGTTTGACACCCCTGATTTAGATTGTTAATGTAGGTTGCACACACACACACACACACACACATATAAATGTTATTTTAACTGCCACAATAGCACGTCAATTGAGTTATTTATTTGCACATTTAATTTAGTAGTTTATTTTTGTTGAAGTATCTGATTTGACATGTTTAATGTAAGGTAGGAACTATTTAGCTGGTACTTGTTGTCCAGGGGGAAACTTTAGTTGACGCACCGAATTGAAGGAGCGCGTGCTACAAGGAGAGACTCAAAGAAGACTAAGAAGGTTTTTAAGTGAGTATTTTCTCCAGTTTTATTGTTGGAGGATTCATCTCTCTTCCGGACTCATTCCCTCTCGGTTGTGTGCAGACAGCGAGGTATTTATTTCATCTTTATTTTGATGTTTCACACTTTATTCTCCAACTTGTGTAATATGAATGCATGCTGCTTTGTAATGCAGTGTAGTGTATTTCAAACATTTGGACGGTGGATTAGATGAAGATGATGTGCTGAAAGAATAAATCCATCAGTTCCAGAAGAACTTTGGTGTGGTATATTTCCTGGAGGGAGTGATAGTTCTGCTTGAAAATCTTCATGTTTCACTGTGATTTGTTGGAGGCTCTTAAGTGGAACTGTTTATCTTCTTCTCTCTTGCTTCTCTCGCCGCTGATATAAAAACCCGGCCGCATGTTCAGAGTTTTCTGGATGAGCGGAGGAGAAAAAGACAGCTCTCTGCTGTGAGAGATGCATTCAGGGACAATGGGAGAAGCGAAACTCCAGAGAGAAATGCACCCTGGCGGCTCAAAACTTCCACATAATTTCTACTCGGATATTCGCGATATAGTCATTTTAACGACACGCTACATTCACAGAGCGAGGGCGAACAGGTAGAGCCAGAATCTATTTGAGGCGGTCCGCCACAAATAAATGAATGTATGGGAAACACTGGAGTAGCCTGTTTGAATCTGTTTTTAAAAAGGGATGATGTTCCCTCAGGCCCGACATGGATCCAAAACGGGCAGTTCTGGCTGTAAATATCAGCTCATGATGTCTGGGGCAGCCTACTGGTCCAGGGGGATAACTTTGTCAAAGTGGAAGGCATCATGAAAAAAGAGCAGGATCTCAACATTCACAAAAGCCGAGTTTCCATCAGGGGGTCTGGTTTGTTTCAGTTCGGGTTGGTTCGCTAATCCCCAAAATAGTTAGCGTTTCCACCCATGCCCTCACTTGGTGGGCGGTCGGGCTGGGCGATATCATTAAAAAATTGAATCAGATTTTTAAAAAAAAACCTCGATTTCTGATTTTGATTTTTTGTTTGTTTGTTTTCAAATGAAAAAGAAAAATCCTCGAACGGGTTTCTTCTATTTTTCATCAACAACAACAGCAACAACAATAATAATAATGTTTTTCTAATGTTTATTTGTAACAAAATTGAACTGAATGCTCCTTTAAAGGTCAAAGTGTGAGCTGTATACTTGTCTTTAAAAGTGCCCTATAGAGGGCTATTTACATGAACATCCAGACTCTGAAAGTTTTTATCTGCTTAAGAAGCAGACAGGAAGTCATGCTAAAGTCTCTCCGTGCAAGTAAACCAGAGCACCAGAGGAATAGTGATTATTTCTGTATTCTTATCATCTCTGCTACAGAACCAGTGTCAGATAAAAATGTTGGCAAGCAGACCAAAACTACTTTTAATTTTTAATTTCTACTAAAGGAATTCAGAATTAATATGATTATTAAAACTGAGCAGGATGTTTTTCTTGACTTAAGAACACTGTGGTTACACATTAGCAATATGTAAGAAAAAAAAAAGATCATTTTGTTTACAGGGTTGCCAGAACTAACATAAAATTAAAGCGTCTTACAGTAGCTTTTCCTTTGGTATAACACCAGTTAAGTTTAACAGAAAATCTCCATTTTCAAGTTTCACAATCTTGATTTTCTGAAAACCTGATTTATCGAATTAACCGATTTATTGCCCAGCCCTAGTGGGCGGGGCTGTAAAAGCATGCATGTGAAGACAGAGACAGTGCGAGTCTGCTGGTCCAGCTGCAGAGTTATAGAAAGGATGAGTGACAGAAATCAGGAGGAGTAAACAGCTTTATTTCAGCTAGAAGTGCTTTTTAAAAAATAACTACATCTTAATGATGTTAACCGCTGTCAGTACAGATCCTCAGCTAGAAATATGTGTACAGAGACGGTTTGAGTCGTAACACTACATTAACATGTGAATATATCTAGTCTAGAACAGTTTATACGACAAAGTATGAAAGTTTAGAGCTGAACTGTGAGATTTCACCGAATTAAAAATAAGGGAAAAGTTCAGCTGGTGTTAAAATCAAGCTAGATTAAGTCAGAAATCCGTGGTGCGCTGATCTCGGTTTAAAACAGTCTGCAGCCTGAAGTTTTACAAACACGTTCAGCAACCACAGAGCGATGTTTTTACAGGTTATCTAACGTAAAAAATAGATTAATAACTAGTTACAGATGAAAATGAACTGTTCTAAGGATTTGTATTCACTAAACTTCAGCATTAATTTAGTTTCTTATCCATCGCAGATGGATCAGGCTGATGTGAGCCTTCAGGTTCTGCTTTGTGTTCTTAAAATCATCCATCTAAACATCAGGAAACTTGATTTGTTGCCAGATACCAATATCCATAGACTAGGAAACAGTTTGGATGTCTGTCGAGTCCAAATATTTCCCATTTAGGCAGATATTAGTCCGCTTTTCTCCCGTTTTCACCCACTTCTCACAGCGCAGACTTCTGTGTTTGAAGCCCCGAGGCGAGCAGCTGAGTCGCGCGCTGACGTGACGTCAGTGCAGCCCCTATTGTTGTGTGTAGCTCCACCTTTTTGGTACGGTTAGGTAAGCTTGGCACCCTACGGAAGGGTGCCGGACAGTGGGACGGTACGGGTCAGCTTTTTGGGACCCTTATCAACTTTTGCTCTATGGAAATGCAAAAAAATGCGTACTGTACTGCATCGAACTGAGCTGGACCGCTTGGAGGAAATGACCTGAAAGAAAACATCAAGCTGTCAGCTGAGAGTCTGGACCTGGGGGAGTGTTGGACTTATCAACAAGACCACGACCCAAAACATACGGCCAACGTTTCCAGGAAATGCTTTCAAGGCACTGATATGGAAGTCTTGGAATGGCCTTGTCAAAGTCCTGATCTCAACCCCATTGAGAACTTCTGGGGGAACTTAAGAAAAGGGTAGCAGCAAGGAAGAATATCAACTTCAAGGATCTTGAAGCTTTTGCCAAGGAAGAGTGGTTCAAACTTCCCAAGGACTTTTGTAACAAACTTGTGAGCAATTCCAGGAATCACTTGGAGGCTGTTACTAAAAATAGAGGCTTTGCAGTTGATCACTAAAACAGGGTATGAATCATTTTGACACAGTGATTTTTTTGTGTTGTTAAAAATATGTGTTACGGTTTAACTCCAAAATCAAATGTGTATGGCTGAAGGCTTTCCAACATTTTCTGTCCATGTTGTTTTGAGGGTGAAGAGTCACTGTTTAAATGAGAAAAATCAAAAGTACTTCAAAGTGACAGGGGTACGAATGATTTCAGGCTTGACTGTATGTTATTTCCTGATGGCTGCTGTTTGTTTAATGGGCTGGTCCTAAGGACTGAAGTTTTAGGTCTGCTCCACATTCTTACAAGGAATAAGCTAAACCTAATTAGTAAATGTCTGATATAAACACAAATCTAATCACGTTTATCCCTATTATTCACAGTTTACATCAACCAATCACAGCCTGTGAAAGCGTGAGTCACACCAGGTGTTATTTTTGAGCCCACCTCCTCTCTGAGATAAAAACTACTGTTCCTTTCTTTCTGAATGGAGCTGCCACTATGACGCCTTTCGAGAAGTTTGTAAGAATGAGGCAGTGGGCTTCTGCAGACCGTGGACACTTGAGGAGCTGCTGTCTGATAATGTGTCTCTGTTTGTCCTCAGCTCAGTGCTGAGACCAGACACTTGTGGAGAGGAACGCCGTCCATCATTGAATCTGACTTCAGGGCAGCTGTCTGAGGAAGAAAGATGACTCCCCCTCTCAAGGTAGGAATGAATTTACAGAGAAAGCGATAAAAGGAGCACCCTCCTAACAATAAACTCCTGACGGTGCACAACAAAACAAAACGTACAAGAAAAAGAGGTGTCAGCACTCAAAAATGTCTTTTTAGGTAGTTTTATCCAAGGTAAAACGTGGCACAACAGACGTGTTTCGACTCAGTCTTCTTCAGCATTGTGAAACACTACGTTGAAGAGCACCTTAAGTACTGTAAGTATAACCTGTTATACCTGTTATACACTCCTGATCAAAATCTTAAGACCAGCTGAAAAATTGCAAGATTTCACATTATGCACTGTCGGATCTTAAGAAGATTCTTAGTAGAGCTTCAAAATGCAAGAAGAAGAAATGGGAGTGAGACAAAAAGATGTTGAGTAAGCAATTTATTGAAAACAACAAAGTGAAATAGGCTGTTCATCAGCTGATCAAAAGTTTAAGACCACAGCTAAAAAAAACAACAACCTGAAAACACCCTCAAAACAGACATAAAAGTTTGAAAAAATGACTCAGTGATGAGTAGCTCCATCGTTCTTTTTGATCACTTCAAAAACTCATTTGGGCATGCTTGATGCGAGTGTTTCCAGGAGGCTAGTGGGAACGTTGCTCCAAGTGGTGAAGATGGCTTCACGAAGGGCATCCACTGTCTGGAACTGATGTCCATTTTTGTAAACTTCCCTTGCCATCCATCCCCAAATGTTCTCAGTTGGATTTAGATCAGGGGAACACGCAGGATGGTCCAAAAGAGTGAGGTTATTCTCCTGGAAGAAGTCCTTTGTCAGGCGGGCATTGTGAACTGCAGCGTTGTCCTGTTGAAAAACCCAGTCTTTACCACACAGACGAGGGCCCTCAGTCATGAGGGATGCCCGCTGCAACATCTCCACATAGCCAGCCGCCATTTGACGCCCCTGTACAACCTGAAGCTCCATTGTTCCATTGAAGGAAAAAGCAGCCCAGATCATGATGGCGCCCCCTCCACTGTGCCGCATAGAAAACATCTCCAGTGGGATCTCCTTGTCATGCCAGTAACATTGAAGCCATCAGGACCATCAAGGTTACATTTTTCCTCATCAGAGAATAAAACTTTCTTCCACCTTTCATTGTCCCATGTTTGGTGCTCCCTTGCAAAGTCCAAACGGGCAATTTAGTGGCGTTGAAGGAGACGAGGCCTTTGAAGATGTTTTTAGTTTTGTAAGCCCTTCCCTCACAGACGCCATCTGATGGTTATTGGGCTGCAGTCAGCACCAGTAACAGCCTTAATTTAGGACGAAGATCGTCCCGTATCTTCACGGATAGACTGCTAATCAGGTCCTCTGGCTCAGCACCGGTGAATTTTTTTGGGGTCTTCCACTTGACTTTTTTGTTCCATAACCCTCAGGATCTTTGAAGAAATCCAAAATGACTGTCTTACTGCGTCCAACCTCAGCAGCAACGGCGTGTTGCTAAAGGCCTTGCTTATGCTCCTCAACAACTGACCACGTTAAAAGACAGAAAGCTTTATAGCCTTTGCCATCAGGAGGTCATGACAGTGTGAATACCTGACAGAAAATCACAGTGCATCTACATTTTTTCACAGATTTTGGCTTTAAAAGGCTGTGGTCTTAAACTTTTGATCAGCTGATGAACAGCCTATTTCACTTTAGTTGTTTTTTTCAATAAATTGCTTACTCAAATTTTTGTCGTCTCACTCCCATTTTTTATTCTTGCATTTTGAAGCTCTACTTAGAACCTTCTTCAGATCCAACAGTGCAAAATGCGAAATCTTGCAATTTTTTAAACTGGTCTGAAGATTTTGATCAGGAGTGTATAACAGGTATAACAGGTTATACTTCCTGTACTTAAGGTGCTCTTCCACGTAGTGTTTCACAACGCTGAAGAAGACTGAGTTGATAGGCGTCCGTTGTGCCACGTTGTGCCTTGAATAAAACTACCTAAAAGGACATTTTTTGAGTGCTGACACCTCTTTTTCTTGTAGGAATGAATTTACACTCAACACATTTAAAGTTTGACTTTTTCCTTTCTGACAATGTGATGGAGTTGAGCAGCTGATTTTCTGCCTCCAGTGAGAAAGGTTTGGATGTCCTGGAAGGTTAGACATAGTTATTTGGTGTAGTTTCCTCTAACTGTAACTGAGCTCCTGTCTTGTAGTAGTCTAGTAGTCCAGTCTTCTACAGTTGTTTTAATTCCAACAAACAAACATTTTCATGTTACTATGCCAACTGACCTCAGGAAAATGAAATCTGTGGATGTTTTGGTCATGAAGGAAAAAAATGTAAATCAGTTTTTTAGCCATATCACTGACTCCTACCAGGAGGCCATTTTTGTTGCAGTGGTATTGAAAAGTGTATCAGTTTGACATTGAAAACACTGCTATTGTGACAACTCTCCTCCACAGTAATGCAAAGCTGTCAGCTGCAGATCTCCACCATGACTGTTTTCTTTTCTGCTTTTTGTTGTTCTAGAAACGGAGGGACACGCCTCGTAGTCGTGACTGTCAGCAGTGTGGTAAAGCGTTCTCTTCTTCATCAGGTTTAAAAAAGCATATGCGAGTTCACACTGGAGAGAAACCGTACAGCTGTGATCAGTGTGGGAAAAATTTTGCTCGAAAAGTGGATTGTAAGATCCACCAACGAACTCACACAGGAGAGAAACCATACAGCTGTGAGATCTGTGGGAAAGCTTTCACACATTCATCAGCATTGAAGAATCATATACGCATGCACACTGGAGAGAAACCATACAAATGTGAGAACTGCGGTAAAAGTTTCAGTCGGTTGGGTAACTTTAAGACTCACAGAAACATCCACACCAGAGAATTACTCTACCCTTGTCAGGATTGTGAGAAAGTCTGTACTAATCAAAGTGCTTTAAAGCATCATGAGCGTATTCATACTGGAGAGAAACCATACAAGTGCAGATATTGTGAAAAGAAATTCACAGCAATAGCATCACGTATAACCCATGAGCGCACCCACACTGGAGAGAAACCCTTCAGCTGTGACCAATGTGGAAAAACCTTCAGGTATCAAAGCAACTTAACACTCCACCAGCAGATCCACACTGGAGATAAACCGCACAAATGTAGACACTGTGAGAAAACCTTCAGACATCAATGGAACTGCATCAGACATGAACGTGTCCACGTTGGTCTGAAACCATACGTCTGTGGGGAGTGTGGGAAGAGTTTTGGTAGTTCATTTTCAATTGGCAGACATAAACTCACCCATGCTGGAGTCAGAAAGTACCACTGTGAGCACTGTGACAAAAGGTTTGTTTCAGCTCACCATCTTGAGGAGCATCTGCGTATCCACACCGGACACAGGCCGTACTGGTGTGTTGGTTGTGAGAAAAGCTTCACAAGGAGCTCTGGGCTGAGAAGACACAAATGTGTCAAAAAAGAGAGCAAGAGGGTGCTCATGAGCAGCGACATGTAAAGACATGGGTTTATGAGCTCTGCGTGGATCAGTCTAAAAGTCAAAAAAGGACATACTACAATGTGTTTGTAGTCGTTTAATTCAAAAAATGGATGTCTCCTGAACTGTCCGGTGAGTTAAATTGCCCTGAAATGCCAAAACATTCAAAGGTCAAAGCAGGCCCAGAGGCCTTGGACACTCTCGACCCTGAATCCCTGAAAACCCCCCAGAGCTTGTTGGACGTGGACACGATAATGATGGCGCTGCAGAGAATGGAACAAAGTGTGGTAGCTAAGATCGATACGTCCATCGCCGCATTATCAGGTGAACTACACAAGAAAATAAACCATCTCTCAAGGGACATGAGAACGTAAATTACCGGAGTCCAAAAAGAGATAAAAGCATATGCTACACGGATCGATAGCCTGGAGGAAGGAGCTAACAGCTATGCTAACAGGGTCGTGGAGTTGGAAAATAAAGTTACGTCTCTCACATCGGAAGTCACTCGGTTGACGGCTAAAACCGACGACCTAGAATGTCGCCAACGGAGAGACAACTGCAGAATAATCGGCATGGAGGAAGGTTTTGGAGACATGCGACCGGAGGCGGTGGTGGCTAATCTGCTGAAAGATACCCTGGACCTGACCTACACACCCACGCTGGACAGAGTGCACCGGAGCCTGCAGCCTAGACCACACACTAACCTGTTATATGCTAGAAGGTAGGGGGACTATTTGTAGGGCAGTCTCATGTTCAGGGAAGACCAGCCCAGGGTTCCAGGATGGCAAGGGGAGGTTTGTATCTTTATCTGGTATGTTTTCTTTTTCTTTTTTGTTTTTTTCTGATGCAGTATTGTAGTTTCATTATGACTTATTCTGATACAGTACACAGCCAGTGTGTGTATTTATATCAAGTCTTTTCATTACAACCTCAGTCTACAAATGGTTTCTGAAATAAAAATAATCAAAAAGGTGCAATATCCTTTGTTAGCAGGAATTTTAAAGGATTGAATAATCCGCTGAAACGAAGCAAAATACTGACTCACCTTAAATCACTCCATGTGGACATCAGATTCTTACAAGAGACACATTTGAAGATTGCTTGTCAGGGAGGTTGAGGTGTAAGTGGATTGGACAAATTTTCCATTCAAATTTTAATGATAAGGCCAGGGGGACAGCTATTCTTATCAGGAGAGGGATTCCTTTTGAACTTACCGATACTATTTCAGATGTTAATGGACGTTATGTCATAGTTGTGGGCAAATTACTTAATACCCCCCTCATTTTATTTCATGTTTATGGCCCAAACTGGGATAATCCTCAGTTCTTTAAAAATGCCATGTTGCATCTACCTGATTTGAACTGCCATCAGCTAATTTGGGGAGGGGATTTCAATTGTGTCCTTCATACACATCTTGACAGATGAATCCCAATCCAAATAGCTCCCTGTCAGCTTCAGCAACTGTTGTGAATTCTTTTCTGCATTCCTACAGCCTGTGTGATCCATGGAGGAAAATAAATCCCACTACCAAACAATTTTCTTTTTTCTGCCCGGTTCATCACAGTTATTCAAGGATTGACCATTTCACTGGCTGGCTGGATTAATTCAGTGAAGATGACAGTGATGCCCAAGTTTATTTATTTATTTCAGATGATACCCATTTTCCTCCCCAAGTACTTTTTCCTTCAACTAGATGCTCTTGTTTCTTCATTTATATGGAATAAATCCACAGCAAGAGTGAAAAAATCTCATTTAGAGAGAGCTAAATCAGAGGGAGGTCTGGGCTTACCCAGTTTTTGACACTACTATTGGGCTGCTAACATTGCCAAACTCAATTATTGGACCACAGTGTTGGTTGGCAAAGAAGGAGCCCTTTGGGTAGACATGGAGTTAAAGTCAACTCTCCCAGTCTCTCCAGTTTCATTTCTGACAGCACCACTGAGTACTAAAAACACTAACCAGAATTTGAATGTTCATTTGGTTGTCAGAAACTCTGTTCAAATATGGGACCAGTTCAGGAGACATTTTGGCCTAATAGGTATAAATAGACTTTGCCCTATTGTGTTTAACCATCTAGATTTTTAATATCCAATGTACATATTCATTTATTCAATCATTGTATGTATCTGTGTGTTTTGGTGGACTACATTTTACTCTCATTTTGAGTGTATAACCTGTTATTTGCCTCCTGAAGGGTGAGGGTGGGGGGTGGGGGCGGGGAATCTATGTGTCATGATCTTCATTTCATCAACATGTTTTGTATTTGTTAAAAACAACAATAAATAAAGTTTTTTTTTTTTTTTTTTAAAGAAACAGAATGAAACTGAGTAAAGGTAACAAAGTCAGGCTTAGTTATGTGGATAAACTCTGGAAGATTGGCTTACATGACCTCAATTATTCTTGTTTAGGAGAAAAATCACAGTGTCTTGTATTTTTAACAAAAGAAACTGACAACAAAATGATTTATGTCAAGATAGAAACTTGGATTTTTATTGTTGAAATCACAGATTAAATGAAGTTACATTTACTTTTTAATTAATTCACAAAGCTCTTTATCCCTAATACTGAAATACCCACAATGCACCACAGGGAGTGCTGATGGCTGATGGGTAATGTAGTATTTGTGTTTTGAAATAAAGAATGGAAGCCAGTAAAATGAAGTTTAGTTGTGTGGATGAACTCAGAAACATCAGCTGACATTACATCAATGATTCTGTTCAGGTCAACTTTTCACAACGTCTGAACAAAATAAACAGACTTCAAAATGAGGCGTATTTATGAAGCTTATTTGATTGTTTTTATTGTTATCACAGATTGAAATCAGCTACATTTGCTGTGGCTCAGATTCAGTTTTCTCAGTGCTGTGTGGTAAAAATGTGAAGAACGCTGGAATTATACCAGAGAAGGTGATATCAGACCAGAGAAAGGCAGTTATGGTTACTAAGAAACTTGATTCTCTAACCAGATTTGACAGGATACTGAGTTCCTGAAGCCATCATTTCTACTTTTAAACTCAAATAGTAAAGTTTTATTTATCCAAATAAATACAACATTTAAGATGTTATTCACTGCACTGAATATGAGCACTTTTTTAGTACATTTCTATTATAAATTTAGTCTTTTATACAAAAATAAATGATGCACATCACAGATTTGAGCAGCAACAGTACAGCCAGTTATAATCTGATTTATCATCTGATTTCTTTCAAAGAACCTGACATAGATGTATTCAATGGCAAATGTTCCCATTTTACATGTTTGCATAGCAGGTTTTATCATGTTTTCTTCATTTTTAACCCTCGTAGCATCTTGGGGACCAAAAGTGACATTTTGGCTGTTTTTTTGTTTGTTTGGCTCTCAGTATACCTGTCAGTTTAAAGGCTAACTGTATGAAATTTTGCCACTATTTATTTATTTATTTTTTTTCATTTCTATTTCCTAATTCCAAAATCCTGTCTACTAGAAGTGTATAGAATAGGAGATTTGCATCACACCGACACTCTTCCACCTCGTGACCAAATTTGCCACATTGACTCCCATTATAACCACATATTTTTCATATATGATAATCCTGACATATTATAGTGCTTTTTCCATTAATTCCTAATAAATCTAAGCCTCTCCCTCCAAAATATAGGGAAAAGGTGTTTTAGGTGTAATAGCCCCCTTTAACTACCAGAGGCCATCACATAAAGTTTCAGGGAAACTTCAGTGAAGGCCTGGATTTCTTACCTTGCAAAATGCATAGCAATAAAACATCTGAAGACCATAAAATGGTCTTGGTATATTAGCACTGATATAAAATAGTGGTGTGAATATGAAAAAAAACATGAACAGAGCCCATTTGACCTGGGATTTTTCAATCGTCACACACAAACACGACTCTGACTGACTCTCAGATGAATCCTCACTGCTGGTAAGATTCCACCTCAGAAACATGCTCCTCATTCTCCTCAGAGGACTGCAAGACTGCAGCAACACACACACACACACACACACACACACACACAAAAACGGTGTATGTTTACATATCTGCAAAAACATGCCATTCCACACATCCAATGAGGTTTCCTTTTGATCCAGAAAAAAACTGAACTTCAAACACAACTTGGCAGGTCATTTCTCTAGAGGAAAACCATCTGAACTTGGAGCAGGCAGTTGCTGCATGTGTGCAGCTGTCTGAGGGGAGTGAGGCGCATGTTTCTGAGGAGGATATGAGCAGTGAACTCACCTGGGAGCCAGAAAGATTCAGGGGAGGAGTACCTTCCAGACAGAGAGGAACCCTGCAACTTGACAGGGGAAAATGAAGAGGAGGAGGAAGAGGCAGTGGAGAATGACACCTCTCAATGGAGGTCACGAAATGATGAAATCCTCTGGTCTCCCTCACATGAAGTGACCCTGCCATTTTGACCTGTCCAAGACTGAGCTTATTATCATTCTAGCCAGTCCCACTGTGGAACCACAGATCAGTATCCAACTTGGATCAAATAATCTCATGCCCACTAAGTCTGCCTGAAATCTGGGTGTCATGATTGATGACCAGCTAACCTTCAAGGTTCATGTGGCCTCGATTGCTCAGTCCTGCTGATTTTCCCTCTATAACATCAAGAGGATCAGACCCTACCTGACAGAACATGCAACACAGCTCCTGGTGCTGGCTCTTGTAATGTCAGGCATTGACTACTGCAACTCATTACTGGCAGGTCTCCCTGCATGCACAGTTAAACCTCTGCAGATGATCCAGAACCCTGCAGCACGTCTGGTCTTCAACCAACCCAAGAGAGCTTGTCATTCCTCTTTTAATCTCTCTACACTGGCTTCCAGTTGCAGCTCGCATTAAATTCAAAACTCTAATCATTGTTTACAAAGCAGTAACCAAAACTGCTCCTGTTGACCTGGAGTCCCTCATCCAGGTCTACACTACTTCTCGCCCACTACACTCAGCCAGCGAAAGGCGCCTGGTACATCCAGCACATCAGGCTCCTAAGTCACTAAGTCCAATCTTCTCCTCTGTTGTCCCTAAGTGGTGGCATGAATTACCCAACTCCATTCAATCTGCAGAGTTCCTCTCTACTTTCAAGAGAAAGCTAAAGAGCTCTTTAGGGAACACTATGCACTAAACTAGACTATTCTCCTCTGCTGTCTCCAGTGGTAGATTCAACCTTATCTAGACTATTCTCCTCTGTTGTCTCCAGTGGTAGAATGAGTATCCCAGCTACAGCTGGCTCGCACTGTCCTGCTCTAATCCTGGGATTTTTATGCCCAGCTCTTTGTGAGTGACCCAGCACTCGGTACTTTGGTCATTAGTTGTTGTGAAGACAATTCAATGGAGGGTGATGACGAGAGATTTGTGTGTGTTTTTCACATTGAAAAATATCAGGGTTTCTAATCACAGAAAGACCATAAAAACATAAAAAATATTTAAAAATTATAATAAATTTTATATCTGTGGATAGGTCTGAAGTTGTTGAAGAGATCTGATGAAGTTAAAGTAAAAAAAAATATTTATATATTACATTTTTTTGCACTTTAATGAGACGGACGATTTGTGTACATGAGGTGAACAGGTGTAATTGTATTTTAAAACTCTCATTGTGCCAAAAATAATTATGCATGAAAATCAATATTCTTACCAATTATTGACATGGTCAAGGCTGTAAAATATTCATCACAAATGTTTCACTTTGCACCCTATTTTTGGAAATATTGCACATTTTGTGTTTTTCCCACTGAAAAAATCAGGGGTTCTAATGACAAAAGACCATAAAAACATAAACAATATCGAACAATTATAATACACTGTCATGACCCGTGTTCTGATTTCTTGTGTTTTACTGTTGTATTCCTTGTTTCTAGTTTTATATTGTAATTAGCTTTTTCCCTGTATTCCATGTTTAGTTTATTCCCTGTGTTTTCTGTCTAGTTCATTCCGTGTTTCATGTTTAGTATTCTCTGTATTTCTTGTTTAGGTTTACATTTCCCGTTTCATGTTTAGTTAATTCCTTGTGCTTTATGTTTAGTTACTCCTTGTATTTCATGTCTAGTTTTACTCCTCATGTTTCTTGTTTAGTAATCCCCAATTTAGTTTTACTCTTCCTGTGTTTCATGTTTAGTTTTACATTCCCTGTGTTTCAAGTTTAGTTTTACTCTTCCTGTGTTTCAAGTTTAGTTTTACTCTTCCTGTGTTTCATGTTTAGTTTTACTCTTCCTGTGTTTCATGTTTAGTTTTACATTTCCTGTGTTTCATGCTTAGTTTTATTCCCTGTTTGTATTTTGCTTCCTCGCTCCCTCCTAGTGTCTCATGTTTGATTCTCCTCCTGGTCCAGTGTTATGTATTGTGAAGTGCTCCATGTTTCCTGTTTTATTCTGTAGTTTGCCTTCCCTTGTGTGTGATTCTAGTTTTGCTTCCTGCCTCAGTTTCCCTCCACTGTGATTACCTTCACCAGTTCCACCTGTGTCTGATTGTCCAAACCTGTCCTCCGTTGTTAATGCATTTAAGCTGTTTAATTAAATCCTTTTAATCTGCATTTGGGTCCTCCGTTTTGAGTTTTTCCTGCAACCTGACATAAACTTTATATCTGTGGATATGTCTGAAGTTGTTGAAGAGATCTGATGCAGTGAAAGTAAAAAAAATATATATGTATTTTTATAGCACTTTAATGAGACGGACCGTTTGTGTGCTAGAGGTTAACAAGTGTATGTCAATTTTAAGGTATGTACGAGGGGTAAGTGGAGCAACATTGGACAGAAATGATGCTTCCTCTGCTGGTCAGTGCTCTCTTTCTCTCAGTGCCATAGTGCCAGCACTCTGTCCAGTTTTGCCGTGATCTTTACATGGAAAGTTTGGAAACCCCTGCTTGAGTGATGCTCACTACTGATACAAAAATGTTTTATTACACAGCGTTGTACAGTTCTTGACCGTGCTTGGTTGATTATGCTTACAAACAGTTTAATATTCTCCACTTTGTGTGAGGGTGCTTAGCCTTTTCTGGGTTTCCTTCCACAATAAAGACCTGCTCAAAAAGAACACTATCACCTTATTCTTCATATGCCTTGTAGAAATTGGTATTGCTTGGAGCACTGAAATAAAGAATGCAACACAGAAATGACATTTCTTTTCTTCATTTACCTGCAGTGTAACTCTGGCAAACAGTCAGAGCAGACACAAGGTGCTGGTTTAGTTTTCAACACAACACCGCCACCTAGTGGACTTGTTCTTCCTCTACCTCAGTGGTTCTCAACCTTTTCAGCCCACGACCCCCAAAATAAAGGTGCAGGGGCCAGGGACCCCCACTCTACCTGAAGGTGGTTGAACACTTACATTTACTTACACCTACTTACTTACAGTTACTCTGATGACCACTCAACAGTAACGGAGTTACCCCCCCTTCAGCGCAGGACAAATAACTTTATTCTATTCAAATAAATATGCAGTTTTACTTTGTTAAATCCTAGAACTACTTTTATTCTATTTTCAAATAATTAATTTGACTATTTATATCTTAAAAATGCTAAACCCACCACCACCCCCCCTCAGTGGAGGACAAATAACTTTATTCTATTCAAATAAATGGGCAATTTTACTTTGTTAGATCCTAGAACTACATTTATACTATTTTCAAATAATTAATTTGACTATTTATATCTTAAAAATGCTAAACCCACCACCACCCCCCCTCAGTGGAGGACAAATAACTTTATTCTATTCAAATAAAGGAGCAATTTTACTTTGTTAAATCCTAGAACTTTTTAAATTTTATTTTAAAATGATTACATTTGACAATTCACATCTTTTATATGCTAAACCCACCACCACCACCATCCCTCAGCGGAGGACAAATAACTTTATTCCCAGGAAAATAAAAGAGCAGATTGACTTTGTAAATCCTAGAACTACTTTTATTCTATTTTTAAATAATTAAATTTGACTATTTATATCTTTTATATGCTAAACCCGCCACCACCCCCCCTCAGCGGAGGACAAATAACTTTATTCTATGCAAAATAAATACAATATTTTACTTTTCTTAAATTTTAAAAATTATCTTTATTATATTTGAAAATTAATTAACTAGACAATTAATATTCAGAATATTCTAAACTCGCCACTACCAGCCCTCAATGGAGGACAAATAACTTTACTTTTAATAACTGTTTTTTCTTTATGACTTTATTGTAAGAATTTAAACCCACTATCCCCATTTGATGACATATAAATCAACTTTACTGAAAAAAATCACTTAATTAGATGCCAAAACTTTTTTTTTTTTAATCTAGTTTTAAACTCCAAAATATAAACTGAATTCTGCTCAATGTTTGTATCATGGTAAATCTGCTGATTTTCCCTCTTTTGTCTTTAATTCATTTCTTATTATTATTTTAATTATTATTTTTAATTATTATTCTACATCTAATACTTTAGTATTTTTAGGTCTTTAATTTCAGACAACTTTAACTTATTCTCTACTTTAACATATGTTTTGAAAACTACTGCTAGCATATCTATCTATCTATCTATATATATATATATATATATTTTTTTTTTTCTTCTTGCTTTTTAGTCTTGTGTAACTACGCCCTAGAGTTTCAGCTACCCTGAAATTTGCACCCTGTCTTGAGAAATTGATGGATAGGGCTATGAGGCGCCTGCTCCACTGTCTGAGCTGATCCAGAGCTCCATACTTACCTTTGTTGTTTGTGTTACCTGAATGGGAGGAGCTTGCCTGAGACGTCCTTCGTTAAATCCAGGTTAGTGGGTTGTTCCTCGAGTTCTTCTCGCTGCATGAACTCCACTAAACTCCAGACTGATCCAGGTCCATGTGGTCCAGGCATCCCCAAGCTTTAGAACATCTGGTACCTTCCAGATCCTGGTGTGAGCTGTGGTCCAACAGCCTTTAGGGAGTTTCCCATGGTGCAGCTTTCTGGTCCGTCTTCTTTCCTATGTTCCTGTCCTGTTAAATACACGAGGTGTCGACAGCCCTGCCAGACGCAAGAGTGACCTGAGGCATCGCTGTTCCTGCAAAGGACAGCGATGCCTCAGGATCCCTCGAGTTGCAAGACAAGTCGATACTTCCTCGTGCTTCAAGAAAAAGAGGTAGGCTGTTAAAATCCCGGTGCAAGACGCTACCTGGGATCTTTGAAGCCCTGCAGGATGCAGAGGCTCCTTGAGGACTATCTTGCCCAGCCAGACGCAAAGGCAAGATGTCAAAAAGGGTCCGTTTTCCCTAGTGCAAGTAAAAAAGGAAATGTCCCGGTGCAAGACGCTACTCGGGTTGTCAAGCCCCGCCAGTCGCAAAGGCTTGTTCTAAGGGTCTAAAGGGTCTGTTATCCCTACCCTGTGAATGAGAAGCCCCGCCAGTCGCAAAGGCTTGTTAAGAGTTTAAAGGGTCCGTTATCCCTGCACTACAAAAAAAACAAGAAGCCCCGCCAGACGCAAAGGCAAGATTTGAAAGGGTCCATTGTCCCTACAATTAAAGAAATAAATGGCTCGAGAATGGGTCCGTTGTCTTGAGCCCAGCCAGATGCAGAGGCTTGTTCTCAGGCATTTTGCCTGTCCTGGTAATTATAAATCCTGGTGTAAGATTCCACTCAGGGTGTCAAAAATCCAACCAGGGTGAAGGAGTCCTCCAGAATCTATGGTCATGTGATGTGAAGGATGGTGCTGCACCAATCCAGCCAAAGAGTTCTGATGGACGACTACAGAATCAGTCTGAGTCGCTGTCATCAGCCCCCCTCAGCCTCTTGGCAGCAGGACCCTCCTCATCATCATCGCTGTCCTCCCTCGCTCGTCGTCTCCCTGAGGAGCTGAGTCCAGAAGTCGATGGAACAGGGTTGTTATTGTAGCTGTCCTCATCCTCTGGCATAGAGCTGTCGGAATCACCTGGTCCGATGTTCTCGACAGCAATGGACGGGAGATGGATCATATCCCCATCCTGGTCTGCCTCAGGATGCTCGCTGCCAGACTGTGACTCTGACTCTGACTCTTCCCATAAAACATCATGCTCTGGATCATACTCCTCTGGATGATCATGCTCTTCATAATCATCCTCTAGATGATCATGCTCTTCATAATCATCCTCTAGATGACCATCTTCTTGCTGCATCAAGTCCACTTGCTGCCGTTGGTCAGCAAGAAACTGATCAACTGCAGCAGCAATAGGGTCAGCCTCAGGTTCAGGGTCCTCATGTTGGAAAGGAGGTAAAGGGTCAACAAAAGGAAGATGAACCTCAGGACCGACATGGGGGAAAGGAAGATCAGCATGAGGGAAAGCATAAGGATAAGCATTAGGGTAAGAATAAGAATAAGGATAGGCAGGAGAGTAAGCATAGGGATAAGCATACAGAGAAGGAGCATAAGCAGGAGGATATGCCAAAGGATAAGCAGGAGAATAAGAGTACGGATACACAAAAGGATAAGCAGGAGCAGCATGAGGATGAGCTCCAGGGAAAGGATGAACAGCAACAGGATGGACAGGAAAAGCAGCAGGCTCAGCAGGAGAAGGAGCAGCAGGATCATGAAGATTAGCAGCAAGAGGAGCGTCAGGAAGAAATGCAGGATAGGCAGGAGCTGCAGGAGGATCTACAGGAGCAAATGAAGCAGAGGGAGGAGCAGCAGGTCCAGGGTGGGCTACAGGAGGAGCAGCAGGTCCAGGGTGGGCTACAGGAGGAGCAGCAGGTCCAGGGTGGGCTGCAGGAGGAGCAGCAGGTCCAGGGTGGGCTGCAGAAGGAGCAGCAGGATCACCATGATGAATGGCACCACCTAGAGGAGACACAATATCTAAAAAGTTAAGATTTGTACGTCCATAAAATAGACTGAAACAAGAGGCTGTCAGACATAATTAACCTTTTTGATGATAAAACTTAAACATTATATTATCTACAATAACTGCACTCTATGTTCATATACATCACTGATTTTATGGCGCATTAATGCTCTTTACTCAGTTTGCATATCAGCAGCTCTGTATGTCAGATCAGGGTTTGGATCCTTCTTCTATTTCAAACATAATGGGGGCAAACCCAGGACGCATTTGTTAGAAAATGAAGTTAAAAGAAACTGAATTTCACAAAAGTCAGTGGTTTCATTAATCATATTTCAGTTTCAAATCTATGATAAAATGTAAATAAAACCTTTATGATGATATGTAACAATTAACAGACAGGCACCCAGCTCTGCTAATGGACAAACAAGTGTGCTATGAAACTGAGTCCATGTAAGAAGAAACATCCACAATCACAACCTGATAAATAAAATACCATTACAACCAGGGGAGATATTTTGGTCCAGCTGATAGTAAACTGACATAATTAGAAGGTTTACTATGATACAGCAGTTGTTTTAACGGATATACGTCCTGAAAACTACTCCTTAAGTAGATTCAACAGTTATTTTTTAATAATAATACAATGACTATAAATAACTGAATTTTGGAGATTAAAAATCACTTTCACTGGCACTTTTTAAATTATCTCTATCTTGTTTTCACTAATAAAAACATATTTTCTTTTTAATGAATATATTCCCAATAATAAAACATGAATATATTCCCAATAATAAAACAAATAGCTGTGATAAATATCTTCTGTCTGATCTGAAACATGGAGAGGAAATATTCATATTTGAGTGATTACATGCCAAAACGTGAATGTCTTTATTAAATCTAGCTCAATAAATATGAGCTAAAAACACAAATGATCTTATATTTTTAATTTATTTATCACACGTAAATCAAACACGTGGAGGAGTCGGGAATCATAAAAACCCTGATCCCTCTTTTCATATTAAAATATATGAACAAGGCCAAAATATTCCTAACAAATCTCTTAAAATATTGATGAAAGAAAGGATCAATATATCTGACTAAACTTCAACAACCATGTTAAAAAAATAAACCTTCTCCTCAGTGGAACAAGCTCTATTAAATACACATGCTCATTAACATCCTTGTATTTGCCACCAACCTTCCTAAATTATTTTCATATGTCTGAAGTCCAAAAATGCTTTTTGTTAGTTAAAAGTCACCTGAATATGAAGTTTTTTGCTCATATGTGACTTATATCTGATTTTTTCTGACAGTGTGAACAGCACAAGTCACACTGAATCTGACCTTTTCCAACCAGATTCAGGCCACTTTCATATGTGGTTCTAACTCAGATATGTATCTGATCTTTGGAGTTCAACTGCAGTGTGAACAGGCAAACAAAAAGAATAAGATCTGAGAAAAAATCTGAATCCATCAATAAGGCCAGATCTCAACACCTAATTTAGTAGAATCTGATGCCATCAAACCAAAATAAAAGTGTTTTTCGAACAGAACACATCTGTTTTCTAATGACTACAGAGCCCCAGAGATGACGTGGTCAAAAAATATATTGTATTGTGGCCCCAATATACCTATAACGTGCAGACAAAGTATTAATTCATGTCCACAAAATGCAAATTCATGGCCACAAAATACTAATTAGTGGACACAAAATACCAATTCATTGCCAAAAAATACTAATTAATGACCACAAATACTAATTCATGACCACAAAATACTAATTCATGACCACAAAATACCAATTCATGACCACAAAATACCAATTCATGACCACAAAATACCAATTTATGGACACAAAATACTAATTCATGACCACAAAATACTAATTCATGACCACAAAATACTAATTCATGACCACAAAATACCAATTCATGACCACAAAATACTAAATTGTGACCTCAAAATGCTAATTCATGACTACAAGATACCAATTCATGTTCACAAAATGCTAATTCCAATACTAGTGTTAGAATTATACTAATTTTATTTACATCAGTCTAAATAATGAAGTCATGATAAATAATTACAATTGATTATTATTTAACCTTTTAAATCAAGAAAACAGCATATATCCAACAGTCTGTGTTTGCTAACAGGTCAATGACACTTCTGTTAGCCGAGCTGCTGATATTTACTGAGACTATTAACCAGAAATACACGATTTTAAAGACGATTTTAATACACTTTTATTTGAACAAATATATTTGAAGAGTTGAGCAACGATAAATAAGCACATCTCAGCATAAAATAATCACTGTAAATCAGCAAAACTTTGACTAGCCTTAATCGAACATTTTGTGTTTTGCTAACAGGTGAATTACATTTAGATTAGCTGTCGATCTTTACATGAGATAATTCATCTAATTTTACAGCATATTTGGAATAAAACACATCTAAAGACATGAAGACAGAAATAAAGATTGTTTTAAAAATACATTTATTGGTGAAAATATGAGGATGTCTTACTAGCAAGGCTGGTTAGCCATCGTCTGACCCAGGCCAGCAGGCGGTCCATCACGGTGGTAGAGCTTTATTTTCACCAGGTATTTCTAGATGATTTTGATTTTGATTATTTATTAAGATTATTTGTTGAAGATTTCACTTGTCCAGGTGTTTGATTTCCGGCTGTAGAGAAAGTTTTCTCCAAAGTTTTCGCTCTCCAAACAGTTTCAACAGTCAGGCCAACGGGTGTAAAGTCTGAATGGAACGATAAATTCAAAAAAGTTCTTTGGCTGTCATCTTCGAATCAAACGTCACGGATGTTACCATGGCAACGAGTGACGCGTGTGAGTGACGCACGCGCATGTGAGTGCACGACACAGAAAATAAAACAATCTCAAAAATAAATCTGAATAATTGGGTTATGAGAAATAAAGAGGATTTATAAAGTTTAAGGGGAAAAACCAAAATGTGTGGAAGAGAATCTGACCAAATGAAGCTCTTTTCCTGTATTTTAGAGCCGAATTATTCTTTTTACAAGTGTTTCCAGCCCAGAACCATCAGTTATCATTAGCATATTAGCAGGAAACATTATACAATTAAAAAAACATATTTAAATAAGTTACCCTTCACTCCCACCAAATCTGTCATTTTACAAGAATCAAAATGGCCACTGTGTAAATATTGTGCAGTTAAATGATGTCATATAGTCCATGGGCCAGACCCCAACATTTCAGATATCAGTACCACTCAAGGTGGCAAAGGTTTGAAATCCTTTTTGAAAAGGTCCATGTCTGTAGTAAATATTTAGTCCTGATAGACTTTCCTGAGTGGTAGCTGAGTCATAGTTATCACCTGATGAAGTTCATCTCTTAATCTCCATTACCATAAGGAATGGCTATGCAAATGCTGCTTCTTGGACTTCAGAGGGAGATTCAACTGAATGTCAAACAGTAAATGAACTTTAAAAACCCCACAAGTCAGTAATAAATCACTGCCTTTGTCTTCTGAAGTTCAGGTAGAGCAGGGGTTCTCAACCTTGGGGCTGGGACCCCATTGGGGGTAGTGAGACACTGAGAGGGGGTCTCCAGATGCCTTAAAAAAAACTAAGAACATTTTTGAATTACACTGTTGCCACCTACACCATTTTTTCCCAATTCTAAACTGTTTTCATCACTTTTTCCCACCAATTTAACCGATTTTATCATATTTTTTCAACTTAAAACCCATTTTCTGTTCATTTTAAACCCTTTCCAACACTTTTTTCTGCCTGTTTTTGCCACTTTAAACCAAATCTCTCAAATCTCAGCGTATTATTGGCTCTGTTGACACATTATTGCCACTATTAACCCCTTTTACCACTTTATAAGCCACATTTCACAGTATGATATGCCCATTTTTTCCAGTTTCTGCCTCAGCTAACTCTTTGTTGCCAATTTTTATCCCATTTCACCAAATTTCCACCTATTTTTTGCCACTTTAACGCCATTTCAGCCACTTTTGAATCCATTTTACTACTTAATATGCCCATTTTGCCCATTTTGCCACTTTAAACCATCTTTTGTCTATTTTTTTAGCTAATTTTTCTAACCCCTTGCTGCTACTTTTACATGTAATTTCACCATTTTTCCCACCATTTTTTGCCATTATGAACCCGTTTTAGCTCATTTTAACTTATCATAATTCTGATTTTAACAAAATGATAGCTGTAAAGAGGGCTACTTACTAAAAAAAAGAATTAAGATGTGTTTCTTTGATAAGAGTAGTTATTATTCAGGTTAAATATAAAATACCACAGCTTAACTTTACAATAGACCAGGATTTTGCTGGCCCCCAGTTTGGCTGGGTCCCAGAAAGCTCTCCCCTCATCCTCCTCATGTCTGCACATGACTATTCTTGAATGTGAATAAGTGGCTAAAAAGTTGGCAAATACTGGCAAAAATAGGCAAGGACAGCAAAAGAGGGGAAAATAGTCTAAAAATAGCAAATGGCAGCTGAAGAAGTAGGCAAAAAGTCGCAAATTGATCATGTAGAAATTAGCAAAAAAGAATATGACAAAACGAGGCAAAAAAAGTCGTAAGAGGCAAAAAATCAATGCAAAAATGGGTCAATAGTAGTAAATTGTATAAAAAATGGGCAGATTGGTAGTTTATTTTTGTTGAAGTATCTGATTTGACATGTCTAATGTAAGGTAGGAACTATTTAACTGGTACTTGTTGTATAGGGGAAACTTTAGTGGATGCACATTCATCTCTCTTCCGGACTCATTCCCTCTCGGTTGTGTGCAGACAGCGAGGTATTTATTTCATCTTTATTTTGATGTTTCACACTTTATTCTCCAACTTGAAGAGGAGTGAGGAAGCTGGTTTAGCAGGAAGTTAGCTCAGTTGTTTTGCATTAGACAGTCTGTAAAGAAGCTCTAGACGCCGGTTCTCAATCAAGACTGTCTTTCTGTTCTGTTTGCAGGTGAGAGAGAAGTGCACAAGCGCCATACACATTTATATAACGTTTATCTATATTTGAGAAGTAAGTTTACGTGGTAGAACTGTTGTTTTTGTCATAAAACAAGGATGCAAACTAGCGCTAGCATCCGAAGCTAATGTTAGCATGCGTAGCTCGCTAGCTGTGTTTAGCATTTGTTCACTGACATGTCTGTTAAGGTTGTTAATATTTACAACGTTTGCAAGATGTCATGTGCATTACTGGTGAACAGAAACGTATTTTGTCAAGAATAAGCTGTACATTTCATGTCCTGTATTTGCACTGTGTTCAGTTTGGATATATTTAGTCAAGGTTTATTGTTATCTGAGTTACCTGTTACTGTAAACTCAGGCTTAGCAGGAAGTTAGCTCAGTTGTTTTGCATTAGACAGTCTGTAAAGAAGCTCTAGACGCCGGTTCTCAATCAAGACTGTCTTTCTGTTCTGTTTGCAGATACCAAGGCTGTAAATAAAGACCACCTTTTCTAATGGAACCACATTGCCATCATTCAGTGTAACACTGGGACTGAGTTTGAGCCCCTGATTTAGATTGTTAATGTAGGTTGAACACACATAAATGTTATTTTAACAGCCACAATAGCATGTCAACTGAGTTATTTATTCGCACATTTAATTTAGTAGTTCAATTTTGTTGAAGTATCTGATGTGACATGTCTAATGTAGGGTAGGAACTATTTAGCTGGTACTTGTTGTCCAGGGGGAAACTTTAGTTGATGCACTTTCATCTCTCTTCCGGACTCATTCCCTCTCGGTTGTGTGCAGACAGCGAGGTATTTATTTCATCTTTATTTTGATGTTTCACACTTTATTCTCCAACTTGTGTAATATGAATGCATGCTGCTTTGTAATGCAGTGTAGTGTATTTCAAACAGTTGGACGGTGGATTAGATGAAGATGATGTGCTGAAAGAATAAATCCATCAGTTCCAGAAGAACTTTGGTGTGGTATATTTCCTGGAGGGAGTGATAGTTCTGCTTGAAAATCTTCATGTTTCTCTGTGATTTGTTGGAGGCTCTTAAGTGGAACTGTTTACCTTCTTCTCTCTTGCTTCTCTCGCCGCTGATATAAAAACCCGGCCGCATGTTCAGAGTTTTCTGGATGAGCGGAGGAGAAAAAGACAGCTCTCTGCTGTGAGAGATGCATTCAGGGACAATGGGAGAAGCGAAACTCCAGAGAGAAATGCACCCTGGCGGCTCAAAACTTCCACATAATTTCTACTCGGATATTCGCGATATAGTCATTTTAACGACACGCTACATTCACAGAGCGAGGGCGAACAGGTAGAGCCAGAATCTATTTGAGGCGGTCCGCCACAAATAAATGAATGTATGGGAAACACTGGAGTAGCCTGTTTGAATCTGTTTTTAAAAAGGGATGATGTTCCCTCAGCCCTGATACGAAAACGGGCAGTTTTGGCTGTAAATAAAGGCCTGTCTTGTCTGTAAATATCAGCTCATGCAAAGATAAAAATTTTCTACTAGATCTACTTAAAAAAAATCCAGGCAACTTTTTGCATCATTTATTTATGTTGACGAAGCAAGATTGCTTTTTGTTTAAACTACGTAGTTATTTTTTACATGAAAAATAAAATCCAAGTAAAGTGAACTAGATTTTATTATGTAGATCAAACAAAACTAGTCTTTGTATATCTTACTTAATGTTTTTCAATGTGGAGAGTTGTATGCACACAGTGGAGACTACTGGGCTCATCACCCCGTTCACAGACACAGGCTGGGAAAATTGTATTAATTCTGTTCTTCTTTGACATGGCTTGACATCAGGGAAGAGGCAGTAGCACATTTCAAACTGTGTGGGGATATGCAGACCCCTCCTGCTATACCAGCTATCACTGGTTATCACTTTCTTTAGAACAGAAATACCAACGCCTACAGACAGCTAAGTCTGCAGCATTAACCCCCTCACTCATGGTGTCATACTTGGAAAAACATCTTCCCCTAAAAACATGAACCAATGAACAAAACATGCATAACTATAACTTTGCAATGACACATGAACATTATAGAACGGTAGATGAGTGAATTCTTTTGCACAAAACAATCCCAGAAGTCCCTGCT
This sequence comes from Cheilinus undulatus, assembly GCF_018320785.1. Lineage (NCBI taxonomy): Eukaryota > Metazoa > Chordata > Actinopteri > Labriformes > Labridae > Cheilinus > Cheilinus undulatus. The sequence goes on along the minus strand of NC_054886.1, from coordinate 2,773,771 downwards.
CCAGGTGAATGCTTCCTGGATCACCACAATATGATTATGAGTTTTACCTTTTTATTATATGAAAAGGAAATTAATAGTAATTAATTCAGAAAATAAGATGTTTTTGACACAGTATTTATATAATTCAGCAGTTTAATGAACTCTAATAAAACACTCAGTGGTGAAAAAAATCATCCAAAATGCAGAAGAAGACAACAACTAACTGTTGATAACATTTCGGCACCCTTATTGTTTCCTGTTCGATGGATGATAAAGGATTAAGCTTAACTTGTTCCACACGTGATGTTTCATCTCAAGATGAATGCCCCTCCACTTTGCCAGGGAGGGGGAGGGACACACCTTTTACCATGGCCATGTAACAGACACCTATGTTGGTTTTTTTCAGTGCAGCAGCACAACTTTTAGGTCACTGATTCTGCAGGTAAAGGTGTACCGACACCATCCTCCAGTGTTGAACACCAGTTCTCAATGTAACACGCTCTCTGATTGGCCAATAGTGCCCATGCCGTATGAATTGTAGCCTGCTATTGGCCAAACGTTATAGTAGGCAGCTGTGCTTGCCTGAGAAAATAAAAAGCTTTATGTTACGATTAGGGATGTTCCGATACCATTTTTTCCCTACTGATACGATACCGATACCAAGGTGTTGGGTATCGGCCGATACCGATACTGACCCGATACCAGTCTGAACTATCTGAAATGACTGTTCAGACTCACAAATTATTTTAGACCTGTATTTGACTCAGAACATGGCTCAACTATTAGAACTGTAAATGTACAGCATCTCTTTGACCCTAAAGTTGTTTTCCTGCTGATTATTGAGTTTTGTTGCTAAATATTAAAATAATAATACAGGAGGCTGCATCACAGGTTCTCTCTTTCTCTCTCTCTCTTTTAAATACAAAATTTAGTGCACTTTTCCAAATATAATATAAAACTTACAACTTGCAGATTAATAATTGTTAACAGATATGTACTAAATGTATACAGATGTATAAATCATCAAGTGCGTTGAACTCTCTCTCTCCTTTCTGTTATTTTGTGCAGCATCACATGATTACGGAACAGCCTGCTATTGGCTGTTTAGCATTCGAGCTAGCTGTAATAAATGATCGTAATTCAATTAAAATGGATAAAAGGTCGTTCAGTATCGGGTTTACTGGAGTGGATTGAATCATTAAAGTCCCCAAAATACACACGAGTTCCAGGCATGCTGAAAACGCTGCCGCACGGGATTCAAAGGCATCAATAACATGAATGGGAAAACACAACGGCTAGATTCAAGGGGAAAACAACAGGTAACGATTCCTTGTTCATAAGTTAATTAACTTTTTATACACTGTGTCACTTCTTTTCTTGTACCACAGCGCCAGTCTGAAAGGTGTTTTAACAATCACATTCTGAGAAAAACTGTCATGTAGCCTCCATTCTTTGCAGCGGCAGCCGGTCCCGTTGTTGTTCTTCTCTGCCGTTGCGCTAAAAACAAAAGCCATATGGTATCGGATTGGTGCATAAACTCGTGTACTCGCCGATACCTGCATTTTAAGCAGTATTGGACATATTTCCGATACTGATATCGGTATCGGAACAACCCTAGTTACGATAGTAAAAAAAATGTGCAAGTGTTTCAAGTGACAACAAACAGAATCTGATTAATAGTAAAATAATCTTTATAATTTGAGAAATCTGGCTCCTCCCTCAGTGCAGATCATTATTTTCAAAAACTAAAGCAGACAGGTGGCCTTGGCCCACCGCCTATTGGTGTTTTGAAATACCTGAAGGAAACACACTAAAGATAACAAGATTGTTTTTTGTTGTGTGGGTGAACTTAAAAAGACTGGCTCACATTACTTAAATTATGTTCAGAAAAAAAAATTCAAAATGTCTTGTATTTTGAACAAAGATTTTTGACTTCAATACTAGATATTCTTTGTGTAAAGATACAAACTTGATTTTTTATTGTTGATTTTACAGATTAAATTAAATTAAATTTACTTCTCCTCAAGTTCATTTTTTTCAGTGTGATGTCTGGGGCAGCCTACTGTTCCAGGGGACAACTTTGTCAAAGTGGAAGACATCATGAAAAAAGAGCAGGATCTCAACATTCACAAAAGCTGTGTTTCCATCAGGGGGTCCGGTTTGATTCAGTTCGGTTTGGTATGGTTTGGTACGCTAAACCCCAAAATAGTTAGCATGTCCACAGACACCCGTGCTCTCACTTGGGTGGGCGGGGCTGTAAAAGCATGAAAGTGAAGTCAAAGACAGCACGAGTCTGCCGGTCCAGCCGCAGAATCTAGAAAGAATGAGTGACAGAAATCAGGGGGGAATACACAGCTTTATGTCAACTGAAAGTGCTTTTTAAAAAATAACTACATCTTAATGATGTTAATCGCTGTCAGTAAAGATCCTCAGCTGATGGAATACGTGTACAAAGATGGTTTGAATTGTAATGATACATTTATATGTGAATATATCTAGTCTAGAACAGTTTATATGACAAAGTATGAAAGTTTAGAGCTGTACTGTGAGAATTCACCACATTAAAAATAAAGTAAAAGTTCAGCTAGTGTTAAAATCAAGCTAGATTAAGTCAGAAATCCGGGGTGCGCTGATCTTGTTTTAAGATAGCCTGCCATCTGAAGTTTTACGAGCCCGTTCAACAACCACAGAGCGATGATTTCACAGGTTATCTAACGTAAGAAGTAGATCAATAGCTAGTTACAGATGAGAATGAACTGTTCAAAGGCTTCGTATTCACTAAACTTCAGCATTAATTTAGTTTCTCATCCATCGCAGATGGATCAGGCTGATGTGAGCCTTTGGGCTCTACTTTGTGTTCTTAAAATCAGGTCCGGATAAACGTCAGGAAACTTGATTTGTGGCCAGATAACAATATCCATAGACTAGGAAACAGTTTGGATGTCTGTCGAGTCCAAATATTTCCCATTTAGGCAGATATTAGTCCGCTTTTCTCCCGTTTTCACCCACTTCTCACAGTGCAGACTTCTGTGTTTGAAGCCCCGAGGCGAGCAGCTGAGTGACGTGACGTCAGTGCAGCTCCTATTGTTGTGTGTAGCTCCACCTTTTTGGTACGGTTAGGTAAGATTGGCACCCCTACAGAAGGGTGCCGAAAAGTGGGACGGTACAGGTCAGCTTTTTGGGACCCTTATCAACTTTTGCTCTATGGAAACGCAAAAAAATGCGTACTGTACTGCATCGTACTGAGCTGTTACTAAAAATCGAGGCTTTGCGGTTGATCACTAAAACAGGGTATGAATAATTTTGACACTGATTTTTTTGTGTTGTTAAAAATATGTGCTACGGTTGTAATTCTAAAATCAAATGTGTATGGCTGAAGGCTTTCCAACATTTTCTATCCATGTTGTTTTGAGGGTGAAGAGTTACTGTTTACATGAGAAAAATCAAAAGTACTTCAAAGTGACAGGGGTACGAATGATTTCAGGCTTGACTGTATGTTATTTCCTGATGGCTGCTGTTTGTTTAATGGGCTGGTCCTAAGGACTGAAGTTTTAGGTCTGCTCCACATTCTTACAAGGAATAAGCTAAACCTAATTAGTAAATGTCTGATGTAAACACAAATCTAATCACGTTCATCCCTATTATTCACAGTTTACATCAACCAATCACAGCCTGTAAAAGCGTGAGTCACACCAGGTGTTATTTTTGAGCCCACCTCCTCTCTGAGATAAAAACTACTGTTCCTTTCTTTCTGAATGGAGCCGCCACTATGACGCCTTTCTAGAAGTTTGTAAGAATGAGGCAGCGGGCTTCTGCAGACCGTGGACACTTGAGGAGCTGCTGTCTGATAATGTATCTCTGTTTGTCCTCAGCTCAGTGCTGAGACCAGACGTTTGTGGAGAGGAACGCCGTCCATCACTGAATCTGACTTCAGGGCAGCTGTCTGAGGAAGAAAGATGACTCCCCCTCTCAAGGTAGGAATGAATTTACAGAGAAAGCGATAAAAGGAGCACCCTCCTAACAATAAACTCCTGACGGTGCACAACAAAACAAAACGTACAAGAAAAAGAGGTGTCAGCACTCAAAAATGTCTTTTTAGGTAGTTTTATCCAAGGTAAAACGTGGCACAACAGATGTGTTTCGACTCAGTCTTCTTCAGCATTGTGAAACACTACGTTGAAGAGCCCCTTAAGTACAGGACATATAACTTGTTATACCTGTTATACACTCCTGATCAAAATCTTCAGACCAATTGTAAAATTGCAAGAATTCGCATTCTGCACTGTTGGATCTTAAGAAGGTTCTAAGTAGAGCTTCAAAATGCAAGAAGAAGAAATGGGAGTGAGACAAAAAGATTATGAGTAAGCAATTTATTGAAAACAACAATTAAAGTGAAATAGGCTGTTCATCAGCTGATCAAAAGTTTAAGACCACAGCTAAAAGAAAACCCGAAATCACCCTCAAAACAGAAATAAAAGTTTGAATAAAGGACTTCATGATGAGTAGCTCCACAGTTCTTGTTGATCACTTCAAAAATTTGTTTAAGCATGCTTGATGCGAGTGTTTCCAGGAGGCTAGTGGGAATGTTGCTCCAAGTGGTGAAGATGGCTTCACAACGAGCAACCACTGTCTGGAACTGATGTCCATTTTTGTAAACTTCCCTTGCCATCCATCCCCAAATGTTCTCAGTTGGATTTAGATCAGGGGATGGTCCAAAAGAGTGAGGTTATTCTCCTGGAAGAAGTCCTTTGTCAGGTGGGCATTGTGAACTGCAGCGTTGTCCTGTTGAAAAACCCAGTCTTTACCACACAGACGAGAGCCCTCAGTCATGAGGGATGCCCACTGCAACATCTCCACATAGTCAGCCGCCGTTTGACGCCCCTGCACAACCTGAAGCTCCATTGTTCCACTGAAGGAAAAAGCAGCCCAGATCATGATGGCGCCCCCTCCACTGTGCCGCGTAGAAAACATCTCCAGTGGGATCTCCTTGTCATGCTAGTAACATTGAAGCCATCAGGACCATCAAGGTTACATTTTTTCTCATCAGAGAATGAAACTTTCTTCTTCCTTTCATTGTCCCATGTTTGGTGCTCCCTAGCAAAGTCCAAACGGGCAATTTAGTGATGTTGAGGGAGACGAGGCCTTTAAAGATTTTTTTAGTTTTTTAAAGCCCTTCCCTCACAGACGCCGTCTGATGGTTACTGGGCTGCAGTCAGCACCAGTAACGGCCTTAATTTGGGTCGAGGATCGTCCTGTGTCTTGACGGACAGACAATCGGATCCTCTGGCTCAGCGCTGGTGAAATTTTTTTGGGTCTACCACTTGACTTTTTTGTACCCATAACCCTCAGGATCGTAGAAGAAATTCAAAATGACTGTCTTACTGCGTCCAACCTCAGCAGCGATGGCGTGCTGATGAAGGCCTTGCTTATGCTCCTCAACAATCCGACCACGTTCAAAGACAGAAAGCTTTATAGCCTTTGCCATCAGGAGGTCATGACAGTGTGAATACCTGACAGAAAATCACAGTGCATCTACATTTTTTCACAGATTTTGGCTTTAAAAAGCTGTGGTCTTAAACTTTTGATCAGCTGATGAACAGCCTATTTCACTTTAATTGTTGTTTTCAATAAATTGCTTACTCAAATTTTATTTTTTGTCTCACTCCCATTTCTTCTTCTTGCATTTTGAAGCTCTACTTAGAACCTTCTTAAGATCCAACAGTGCAAAATGCGAATTGTTTCAATTTTTCAACTGGTCTGAAGATTTTGATCAGGAGTGTATAACAGGTTATACTTCCTGTACTTAAAGTGCTCTTCCACGTAGTGTTTCACAACGACTGACGGAGACTGAGTCGAAACGCGTCCCTTGTGCCACATTGTGCCTTGAATAAAATTACCTAAAAGTGCTTTGAGTGCTGGCATCTCTTGTTCTTGTAGTAATGAATTTACACTCAACACATTTAAAGTTTGACTTTTTCCTTTCTGACAATGTGATGGAGTTGAGCAGCTGATTTTCTGCCTCCAGTGAGAAAGGTTTGGATGTCCTGGAAGGTTAGACATAGTTATTTGGTGTAGTTTCCTCTAACTGTAACTGAGCTCCTGTCTTGTAGTAGTCTAGTAGTCCAGTCTTCTACAGTTGTTTTAATTCCAAAAAACAAACATTTTCATGTTACTATGCCAACTGAAAATGAAATCTGTGAATGTTTTGGTCATGAGGGAAAAAAAAAAAACATGAATCAGATTTTTAGTCAATCACTGACTCCTACCAGGAGGCCATTTTTGTTGCAGTGGTATTGAAAAGTGTATCAGTTTGACATTGAAAACACTGCTATTGTGACAACTCTCCTCTGCAGTAATGCAAAGCTGTCAGCTGAAGATCTCCACCATGACTGTTTTCTTTTCTGCTTCTTGTTGTTCTAGAAACGGAGGGGCACGCCTCGTAGTCATGACTGTCAGCAGTGTGGTAAAGAGTTCTCTTGTTCATCAAATTTAAAGAAGCATATGCGAGTTCACACTGGAGAGAAACCATACAGCTGTGATCAGTGTGGTATGGCCTTCTCTCAAGCAAGTCATCTAAGGATGCATCAGCGTATCCACACTGGAGAGAAACCATACAGCTGTGAGATCTGTGGGAAAGCTTTCAGAAGTTCAACTGCATTGAAGAATCATATACGCACTCTCACCGAAGTAAAACCATACAAATGTGAGGACTGTGGTAAAAGTTTCAGTCAGGTGGGTAGCTTCAAGACTCACAGAAACATCCACACCAGAGAATTACTCTACCCTTGTCAGGATTGTGGTAAAGTCTATACTAGTCAAAGTGCTTTAAACTATCATGAGCGTATTCACACTGAAGAGAAACCATACAGCTGTGAGCAATGTGGTATGGCCTTCTCTCAAGCAAGTATTCTAAGGATCCATCAACGCCGCCACACTGGAGAAAAGCCGTTCAGTTGTGATCAGTGTGGGAAAGCTTTCTCAAACTTAGCAAACCTCAGCGTACACCGCCGCATTCATACTGGAGAGAAACCGTACAGCTGTGAGCAATGTGGGAAAACCTTCAGGCAACAAAGCAACTTAACAGTCCACCAGCAGATCCACACTGGAGAGAAACCCTTCAGCTGTGAGCAATGTGGGAAAACCTTCAGGCAAAAAAGCAACTTAACAGTCCACCAGCAGATCCACACTGGAGAGAAACCCTTCAGCTGTGACCAATGTGGGAAAATCTTCAGAAATAAAAACAACTTAACAGTCCACCAGCAGAGCCATACTGGAGAGAAACCCTTCAGCTGTGACCAATGTGGGAAAACCTTCAGAAATAAAAACAACTTAACAGTCCACCAGCAGATCCACACTGGAGAGAAACCGCACAAATGTAGACACTGTGAGAAAGCCTTCAAAAGTCAATGGGAATGCATCACACATGAACGCGTCCACACCGGTCTGAAACCATACGTCTGTGGGGAGTGTGGGAAGAGTTTTGGTAGGTTATTTTCACTTCGCCAACATAAACTCATCCATTTTGGAGTCAGAGAGTACCAGTGTGAGCACTGTGACAAAAAGTTTGTTTCAGCTCATAGTTTTGAGGAGCATCTGCGTATCCACACCGGACACAGGCCGTACTGGTGTGTTGGTTGTGAGAAAAGCTTCACAAAGAGCTCTGAGGTGAAAACACACAAATGTGTCAAAAAAGAGAGCTAGGGGGCGCTCGTGAGCAGCGACATGTAAAGACGTGGGTTTACGAGCTCTGCATGGATTAAAATTTAAATATTGTTTTTCGCTCTCACTCAGTCTAAAAGTCAAAAAAGGACATACTACAACGTGTTTGTAGTCGTATAATTCAAAAATAGATGTCTCCTGAACCGTCCGGTGAGTTAAATTGCCTTGAAATGCCAAAACATTCGAAGGCCAAAGCAGGCCCAGAGGCCTTGGACTCTCCCGACCCTGAATCCCCGAAAACCCCGAGAGCTTGTCGGACGTGGACGCGATAATGATGGCGCTGCAGAGAATGGAACAAAGTGTGGTAGCTAAGATTGATACGTCCATCGCCGCATTATCAGGTGAACTACACAAGAAAATAAACCATCTCTCAAGGGACATGAGAACGGAAATTGCCGGAGTTCAAAAAAGGATAAAAGCATAAACTACACGGATCGTTAGCCTGGAGGAAGGAGCTAGCAGCTATGCTAACAGGGTCGTGGAGTTGGAAAATAAAGTTACGTCTCTCACATCGGAAGTCACGGCTAAAACCGACGACCTGGAATGTTGCTAAAGGAGGAAGGCTTTTGAGACACGCGACCGGAGGCGGCTGTGGTTAATATGCTGAAAGATACCTTGGACCTGACCTACACACCCACGCTGGACAGAGTGCACCGGAGCCTGCAGCCTAGACCAAATGGTGTAAATCCCCAGAGAGCTTTAAGCATCAAATTTCACTATTTTCAAGAAAAAGCTGATGCTCTTCGCAAGGCTGTGGGCGCAGGGCCCATGCTCCACAACGGGGCGTGCTTCTACATCTACCCCGACTACTCGGCAGCAGTCAGGAAGAAGAGGGCGGCTTTTACGGAGGTCCGGGGAATACTCCGCCAGTGCCCAGGAGTGAAGTGTGGTGTTTTGTTCCCTGCTATGGTTAAGATTACCACGGCAACAGGTGAGCAGAAAACCTTTGATGATCCAAACAAGGCAAAGCAATACATCGAAGCTAATCTTCAGCCTCAGGAGACAGAGGGAGAGCGAGAGTTAAATTGATTGGTTAATGGGGAGACTTGGACAATGCTACATGTTGATAGAGACTCAGTGAACTGTTTGTAAATATACTGGAACACCTCACCCCCAGTGCACCTTCTCCGCTTCCTTGACATTGTCCTATCAAAATCCTTAAAGGATGTTTTTAACTGCATAGGAATGGACCTATTACAAATTGTAAATAGTTCTCTACAGTCTGGCCTTTTCCCAACTGCTCTGAAGACAGCAGTCATCAAACCTCACTTAAAAAAAGTCAAACCTGGATCCCTCTATATTACAAAATTATAGACCCATCTCAAATCTACCATTTTTAGGCAAGATCATTGAAAAGGTTGTTTATCAACAACTAGAGACCTTTCTTATACACAACAACCTCTGCGATGTCTCTCGGTCTGGATTTCGACTGCATCATAGCACAGAGACTGCCCTTACGAAGGTACTCAATGATATCCACCAAAACTGTGATGCTTCACAAATTACAATCTTGGTTCTATTGGACCTAACAGCAGCATTTGATACAGTAGACCATAAGATACTGCTGAACAGACTTGAAAAGTGGGTAGGACTGTCTGGCACAGCACTGTCATAGGTTGAATCCTATCTCCAGGGCAGAGAATATTTTGTTTCTATCGGCAACCACACTTCTGAACCAGATAAAATCTTGTGTGGGGTTCCCCAAGGGTCCATTCTCGGACCTCTTCTTTTTAATATTTACATGCTTCCCCTGGCCCAGATCATACAATTTTATAACATATCTCATCACTCATATGCAGATGACACACAACTTTATATTACAGTATCACCACAAGATCTCAGCCGCATCGATACCCTGGTCAACTGCATTGAGCATATCAGAAAGTGGATGTGTCAAACGGGGAGGGCAGCAGCGGAGGCTTCTCAGAGGCTCACACAGAGCATGCATTATGATGTAAGGACCAAAGACTTCATTGTGCTGAATTAGACAAAAGACATGCTGTCTCACCTACACCTGATTTATATAAGGAAAAGCTACTGCTTCAGTCTGAATACAACAACCTTTCAACCTGGCAGACAGAAAAGGCTTTAGAGAAATCTAAACAAGTTCATTCTGAGCACAGTGATAGAGCAGGCAGGTTGCTTTCACTTCAGCTCAAACAACATTCAGAGGAACGCACTATACCAGGAATGAATTTAGATCCTAACACAAGCTCTCATAATCCCCAGACCATGAATGATCAGTTTAAACATTTCTATTCTAATCTCTACCAATCTGAGTCAGAAAATGAGCTGACTGAAATATATGCATTCCTTGATACATTGGATATCCCAAAAATAAGCCCTGAAGCCCAGGCCTCCCTGGAAACCTCCATAACGGCTGAGGAAATATTGTCTGCTATTAAAGCAACTCAGAGTGGGAAAGCACCGGGACCGGATGGGTTTCCCATTGAATTTTATAAGGAGTTTGCACCAAAACTTGCACCTGTTCTTAAGTCTGTATATGAGGAATCTCTTTCCTGTGTGAAATTGCCACAGACCCTATCTCAGGTGATAATATGTGTACTGCTGAAGAAGGGTAAAGATCCCCTAGAATGTAGTTGGTATAGACCAATTAGTTTACTTGGGTGCGACTACAAAATATGAACTAAAGTTCTTGCACGTGGTTTAGAGACAGTAGTGCCTTCAATGATTGATGAGGACCAAACAGACTTTATCCCTGGACGTCACTCCTTTTTCAGTATGCGGAGGTTACTTAATGTGCTATTATCTTCCCACTCAACCCTACAGCCAGAAGTCATCCTATCTCTAGATGCCCAGAAGGCGTTTGATAGGGTTGAGTGGGATTATCTTTTGGCAGTGTTGGAGAAGTTTGGGATGGGGCCAGTTTTCTGCAAGTGGATCAAAATGTTATACTCTAAGTCCTTTTTTCTTCAACTAGATGCTCTTGTTTCTTTATTTATATGGAATAAATCCACAGCAAGAGTGAAAAAAAATCTCATTTAGAGAGAGCTAAATCAGAGGGAAGTCTGGGCTTACCCAGTTTTTGACACTACTATTGGGCTGCTAACATTGCCAAACTCAATTATTGGACCACAGTGTTGGCTGGCAAAGAAGGAGCCCTTTGGGTAGACATGGAGTTAAAGTCAACTCTCCCAGTCTCTCCAGTTTCATTTCTGACAGCACCACTGAGTACTAAAAACACTAACCAGAATTTGAATGTTCATTTGGTTGTCAGAAACTCTGTTCAAATATGGGACCAGTTCAGGAGACATTTTGGCCTTAAAGGTATAAATAGACTTTGCCCTATTATGTTTAACCATCTAGATGTTTAATATCCAACGTACATACTCATTTATTCAATCATTGTATGTATCTGTGTGTTTTGGTGGACTACATTTTACTCTCATTTTGAGTGTATAACCTGTTATTTGCCTCCTGAAGGGTGAGGGTGGGGGGTGGGGGCGGGGAATCTATGTGTCATGATCTTCATTTCATCAACATGTTTTGTATTTGTTAAAAACAACAATAAATAAAGTTTTTAAAAAAAGAAACAGAATGAACCTGAGTAAAGGTAACAAAGTCAGGCTTAGTGATGTGGATAAACTCTGGAAGATTGGCTTACATGACCTCAATTATTCTAGTTTAGGAGAAAAATCACAGTGTCTTGTATTTTTAACAAGAAACTGACTACAAAATGATTTATGTCAAGATAGAAACTTGGATTTTTATTGTTGAAATCACAGATTAAATGAAGTTACATTTACTTTTGCCCAGATTGATTTTTCTCAGTGTAAAAAGATGAATTTGGTTAATCTACATTAAAAAATCAGATTTCTAAGTAGAGCTGGCTGGAGGTTTTTATCAGACACTGAAAAATAGCCAGTCAGATGAATCTTTACATAAACCACTCATTTATTTTAGTTGAAGAACCAAAAATCTCTGTAACTTTCTCTCACTCTGTTAGTAGGTTGAACAAAGCTAGCCTTTGCTTAGTTTGGTATTTCTTCTTGAAATAAATGTAGTTTGAAGTAAAGCCGGCTTTAAAACAAACTCAGTTTTATGGTGTTGATTGATCAGAGCACAGATTTGTAGCCATTAGTTTGTGTATTTTTCCACACTTCATTTCTAGAAGCCTCTTCCAGCAGGCCGGTATAAATCCACCTGACTGCTGTTTGACTCTGCTTTTATTCCTCCATAGCAGAGATGATGAGTGAGGAAGAGCTCTCTTTAACAACACTAATCTCTCACAAACAGGATCAGAGGAATCTCAGCAGTCATCTCTCCACACATTTCATCAAATCTACATTTACACTCTGCCCCAGGGCATCATGGGAAAATTCCACCCACATTTGAAATCCCCCCTCAATCAACAGTTCAGCTGTTCATTCACAAAGCTCTTTATCCCTAATACTGAAATACCCACAATGCACCACAGGGAGTGCTGATGGCTGATGGGTAGTGTAGTATTTGTGTTTTGAAATAAAGAATGGAAGCCAGTAAAATGAAGTTTAGTTGTGTGGATGAACTCAGAAACATCCGCTGACATTACATCAATGATTCTGTTCAGGTCAACTTTTCACAACGTCTGAACAAAATAAACAGACTTCAAAATGAGGCGTATTTATGAAGCTTATTTGATTGTTTTTATTGTTATCACAGATTGAAATCAGCTACATTTGCTGTGGCTCAGATTCAGTTTTCTCAGTGCTGTGTGGTAAAAATGTGAAGAACGCTGGAATTATACCAGAGAAGGTGATATCAGACCAGAGAAAGGCAGTTATGGTTACTAAGAAACTTGATTCTCTAACCAGATTTGACAGGATACTGAGTTCCTGAAGCCATCATTTCTACTTTTAAACTCAAATAGTAAAGCTTTATTTATCCAAATAAATACAACATTTAAGATGTTATTCACTGCACTGAACATGAGCACTTTTTTAGTACATTTCTATTATAAATTTAGTCTTTTATACAAAAATAAATGATGCACATCACAGATTTTAGCAGCATCCAGTACAGCCAGTTATAATCTGATTTATTATCTGATTCCTTTCAAAGAACCTGACATATAGATGTATTCAATGGCAAATGTTACCATTTTTCATGTTTGCATAGCAGGTTTTATCATGTTTTCTTCATTTTTTCAATTTTCTTCATTTTTAACCCTCGTAGCATCTTGGGGACCAAAAGTGACATTTTGGCTGTTTTTTTTGTTCGGCTCTCAGTATATATATATATATACCTGTCAGTTTAAAGGCTAACTGTATGAAATTTTGCCACTATTTATTTATTTTTTTTTCATTTCTATTTCCTAATTCCAAAATCCTGTCTACTAGAAGTGTATAGAATAGGAGATTTGCATCACACCGACACTCTTCCACCTCGTGACCAAATTTGCCACATTGACTCCCATTATAACCACATATTTTTCATATACAATAATCCTGACATATTATAGTGCTTTTTCCATTAATTCCTAATAAATCTAAGCCTCTCCCTCCAACATATAGGGAAAAGGTGTTTTAGGTGTAATGGCCCCCTTTAACTACCAGAGGCCATCACATAAAGTTTCAGGGAAACTTCAGTGAAGGCCTGGATTTCTTACCTTGCAAAATGCATAGCAGTAAAACATCTGAAGACCATAAAATGGTCTTGGTATATTAGCACTGATATAAAATAGTGGTGTGAATATGAAAAAAAAAACATGAACAGAGCCCATTTGACCTGGGATTTTTCAGTTGTCACACACAAACACGACTCTGACTGACTCTCAGATGAATCCTCACCAAGGCCTGACATTAACACCCACCAACTAGCCAAATGTGGGTGGATTTCAGCAGTGGCGGTTAGCAGCGTGACTCTAACTAGCCACGATGGGGGGTTGAATTTATCAGTGTCACAACTTATGCCTCACTCTGAAAGTGCTTGTCTGTTAGCCATGATTATTTAGGCTTGTTACAGAGAGGCGTTATTAGCACATACGAGCCTCAAATTTCCCCCAAAATAACTGAAAACTGTCTGGTCTCTTCATCCATTCGTGCATTTTTACGCAGCACCAAGGGCTTTGACACACATAAACACGACACTCACACACATATACGGACACACACTGATGTGTTGGTACTTTACACTGAAGATTTCTTTCTGTTTAAGGAAAAGTTACAGAATGTTGGAGGATAAACTCAGACCTGAACTGTCTTCTGTTTAAAGTGCCTCTGGAGGATCAGCGCGTCAGCGCTGTGTGTTTGCGTGTGTGTGTGTGTGTGCGCTCCAGCTGTGTCTCTCTCGCTCTTGTGAACCAAGGTGTGCAGTGAGCCTGAATATTATTTGAGTAATACTCCATCTATATTCTTTGTTGAGGGCGTTCTAAATGATAAAACCTGCGTAAATGCGCGCATAATTTAAACGTCATTAATACCTTTGATACGTTTGTATAATGATTTGCCATATATCAATCATTCACCCATATAAAAGATGAGAGAAATTCTGAAACACACCCACACACACACACACACACACAAACGGTGTATGTTTACATATCTGCAAAAACATGCCATTCCACACATCCAATGAGGTTTCCTTTTGATCCAGAAAAAAACTGAACTTCAAACACAACTTGGCAGGTCATTTCTCTAGAGGAAAACCATCTGAACTTGGAGCAGGCAGTTGCTGCATGTGTGCAGCTGTCTGAGGGGAGTGAGGCGCATGTTTCTGAGGAGGATATGAGCAGTGAACTCACCTTGGAGCCAGAAAGATTCAGGGGAGGAGTACCTTCCAGACAGAGAGGAACCCTGCAACTTGACAGGGGAAAATGAAGAGGAGGAGGAAGAGGCAGTGGAGAATGACACCTCTCAATGGAGGTCACGAAATGGTGAAATCCTTCGGTCTTCCTCACATGAAGTGACCCTGCCATTTTGACCTGTCCAAGACTGAGCTTATTATCATTCTAGCCAGTCCCACTGTGGAACCACAGATCAGTATCCAACTTGGATCAAATAATCTCATGCCCACTAAGTCTGCCTGAAATCTGGGTGTCATGATTGATGACCAGCTAACCTTCAAGGTTCATGTGGCCTCGATTGCTCAGTCCTGCTGATTTTCCCTCTATAACATCAAGAGGATCAGACCCTACCTGACAACACAGCTCCTGGTACCAGCTCTTGTAATATTGGGCATTGACTACTGCAACTCATTACTGGCAGGTCTCCCTGCATGCACAGTTAAACCTCTGCAGATGATCCAGAACCCTGCAGCATGTCTGGTCTTCAACCAACCCAAGAGAGCTTGTCATTCCTCTTTTAATCTCTCTACACTGGCTTCCAGTTGCAGCTCGCATTAAATTCAAAACTCTAATCATTGTTTACAAAGCAGTAACCAAAACTGCTCCTGTTGATCTGGAGTCCCTCATCCAGGTCTACACTACTTCTCGCCCACTACACTCAGCCAGCGAAAGGCGCCTGGTACTTCCAGCACATCAGGCTCCTAAGTCACTAAGTCCAATCTTCTCCTCTGTTGTCCCTAAGTGGTGGCATGAATTACCCAACTCCATTCAATCTGCAGAGTTCCTCTCTACTTTCAAGAGAAAGCTAAAGAGCTCTTTAGGGAACACTATGCACTAAACTAGACTATTCTCCTCTGTTGTCTCAGTGGTAGAATGAGTCTTATCTAGACTATTCTCCTCTGTTGTCTCCAGTGGTAGAATGAGTCTTATCTAGACTATTCTCCTCTGTTGTCTCCAGTGGTAGAATGAGTCTTATCTAGACTATTCTCCTCTGTTGTCTCCAGTGGTAGAATGAGTATCCCAGCTACAGCTGGCTCGCACTGTCCTGCTCTAATCCTGGGATTTTTATGCCCAGCTCTTTGTGAGTGACACAGCACTCGGTACTTTGGTCATTAGTTGTTGTGAAGACAATTCAATGGAGGGCGATGATGAGAGATTTGTGTGTTTTTCACATTGAAAAAATCATAATGACAGAAAGACCATAAAACATAAAAAATATTGAACAATTACAATAAACTTTATATCTATGGATAGGTCTGAAGTTGTTGAAGAGATCTGATGCAGTGAAAGTTTAAAAAAATATTCATGTATTACATTTTTATAGCACTTTAATGAGACGGACTGTTTGTGTACACGAGGTGAACAGGTGTAATTGTTTTTTAAAACTCTCATTGTGCCAAAAATAATAATGCATTAAAATCAATATTCTTATCAATTATTGACATGGTCAAGGCTGTAAAATATTCATCAAAAATGTTTCACTTTGCACCCATTTTTTGGAAATGTTGCACATTTTGTGTTTTTCCCGTTGAAAAAATTAGGGGTTCTAATGAAAAAAGACCATAAAAACATAAACAATATTTAAAAATATAATAAACTTTATATCTGTGGATATGTCTGAAGTTGTTGAAGAGATCTGATGCAGTGAAAGTAAAAAAAAAATATATTTTTTTTTATAGCACTTTAATGAGACGGACCGTTTGTGTGCTAGAGGTTAACAAGTGTATGTCAATTTTAAGGTATGTACCGAGGGTTAAGTGGAGCAACATTGGACAGAAATGATGCTTCCTCTGCTGGTCAGTGCTCTCTTTCTCTCAGTGCCATAGTGCCAGCACTCTGTCCAGTTTTGCCGTGATCTTTATATGGAAAGTTTGGAAACCCCTGCCTGAGTGATGCTCACTACTGATACAAAAATGTTTTATTACACAGCGTTGTACAGTTCTTGACTGTGCTTGGTTGATTATGCTTACAAACAGTTTAATATTCTCCACTTTGTGTGAGGGTGCTTAGCCTTTTCTGGGTTTCTTTCCACAATAAAAACCTGCTCAAAAACAGCACTATCACCTTATTCTTCATATGCCTTGTAGAAATTGGTATTGCTTGGAAGCACTGAAATAAAGAACGCAACACAGAAATGACATTTCTTTTCTTTATTTACCTGCAGTGTAACTCTGGCAAACAGTCAGAGCAGACACAAGGTGTTGGTTTAGTTTTCAACACAACACCGCCACCTAGTGGACTTGTTCTTCCTCTACCTCAGTGGTTCTCCACCTTTTCAGCCCATGACCCCCAAAATAAAGGTGCCAGAGACCGGGGACCCCCACTGTCCCTGAAGGTGGTTGAACACTTACATTTACTTACACCTACTTACTTACAGTTACTCTGATGACCCCCCCCCCAAGCAGAGGACAAATAACTTTATTCTATTCAAATAAATATGCAATTTTACTTTGTTAAATCCTAGAACTATTTTTACTCTATTTTCAAATAATGAATTTGACTATTTATATCTTAAAAACGCTAAACCCACCACCACCACCCCCTCAGTGGAGGACAAATAACTTTATTCCCAGGAAAATACAAGAGCAGTTTGACTTTGTTAAATACTAGAACTACTTTCATTCTATTTTTAAATAACTAAATTTGACTTTTTATATCTTTTATTTGCTGAACCCACCACCACCACCCCTCAGTGGAGAACAAATAACTTTTTTCCCAGGAAAATAAAAGAGCAGATTGACTTTGTTAAATACTAGAACTAATTTTATTCTATTTTTAAATAATTAAAGTTGACTTTTTATATCTTTTATATGCTAAACCCACCACCACCACCCCTCAGTGGAGGACAAATAACTTTATTCCCAGGAAAATAAAAGAGCAGATTAACTTTGTTAAATACTAGAACTACTTTTATTCTATTTTTAAATAACTAAATTTGACTTTTTATATCTTTTATTTGCTGAACCCACCACCACCCCCCCTCAGCGGAGGACAAATAACTTTATTCCCAGGAAAATACAAGAGCAGTTTGACTTTGTTAAATACTAGAACTACTTTCATTCTATTTTTAAATAACTAAATTTGACTTTTTATATCTTTTATTTGCTGAACCCACCACCACCACCCCTCAGTGGAGGACAAATAACTTTATTCCCAGGAAAATACAAGAGCAGTTTGACTTTGTTAAATACTAGAACTACTTTCATTCTATTTTTAAATAACTAAATTTGACTTTTTATATCTTTTATTTGCTGAACCCACCACCACCCCCCCTCAGCGGAGGACAAATAACTTTATTCTATGCAAAATAAATACAATACTTTACTTTTCTTAAATTTTAGAAATATTTTTTATTATAATTGAAAATTAATTAACTAGACAATTAATATTCAGAATATTCTAAACCCGCCACCACCAGCCCTCAACGGAGGACAAATAACTTTAGTTTTAATAACTGTTTTTTCTTTATGACTTTATTGTAAGAATTTAAACCCACTATCCCAATTTGATGACATAAAAATAAACTTTACTGAAAAAAATCCCTTAATTAGATGCCACAACTTTTTTTAAAAATTATTTTATCTAAAAACTCCAAAATATAAACTGAATTCTGCTCAATGTTTGTATCATGGTAAATCTGCTTATTTTCCCTCTTTTGTTTTTAATTCATTTCTTATTATTATTCTAATTATTATTTCTAATTCTTATTCTACATCTAATACTTTAGGAGTTGTATGTCTTTAATTTCAGACAACTTTAACTTATTCTCTACTTTAACATATATATTGAAAACTACTGCTAGCATATCTATAAAATTGGATTTTGAGGAAACATTTTCTCTGATATTCTTTGTTGTTGGTAGCTGCATGAACTCCACTAAACTCCAGACTGATCCAGGTCCATGAGTTCCAGGCATCCCCAAGCTTTAGAACATCTGGTACCTTCCAGATCCTGGTGTGAGCTGTGGTCCAACAGCCTTTAGGGAGTTTCCCATGGTGCAGCTTTCTGGTCCGTCTTCTTTCCTATGTTCCTGTCCTGTTAAATACACGAGGTGTCGACAGCCCTGCCAGACGCAAGTGTGACCTGAGGCATCGCTGTTCCTGCAAAGGACAGCGATGCCTCAGGATCCCTTGAGTTGCAAGACAAGTCGATACTTCCTCGTGCTTCAAGAAAAAGAGGTAGGCTGTTAAAATCCCGGTGCAAGACGCTACCTGGGATCTTTGAAGCCCTGCAGGATGCAGAGGCTCCTTGAGGACTATCTTGCCCAGCCAGACGCAAAGGCAAGATGTCAAAAAGGGTCCGTTTTCCCTGGTGCAAGTAAAAAAGGAAATGTCCCGGTGCAAGACGCTACTCGGGTTGTCAAGCCCCGCCAGTCGCAAAGGCTTGTTCTAAGGGTCTAAAGGGTCCGTTATCCCTACCCTGTGAGATGAGAAGCCCTGCCAGTCGCAAAGGCTTGTTAAGAGTTTAAAGGGTCCGTTATCCCTGCACTACAAAAAAACAAGAAGCCCTGCCAGACGCAAAGGCAAGATTTGAAAGGTCCCATTGTCCCTACAATTAAAGAAATAAATGGCCCAAGAATGGGTCCATTGTCTTGAGCCCAGCCAGATGCAAAGGCTTGTTCTCAGGCGTTTTGCCTGTCCTGGTAATTATAAATCCTGGTGTAAGATTCCACTCAGGGTGTCAAAAATCCAACCAGGGTGAAGGAGTCCTCCAGAATCTATGGTCCTGTGATGTGAAGGATGGTGCTGCACCAATCCAGCCAAAGAGTTCTGATGGACAACTACAGAATCAGTCTGAGTCGCTGTCATCAGCCCCCCTCAGCCTCTTGGCAGCAGGACCCTCCTCATCATCATCGCTGTCCTCCCTCACTCGTCGTCTCCCTGAAGAGCAGAGTCCAGAAGTCGATGGAACAGGGTTGTTATTGTAGCTGTCCTCATCCTCTGGCATAGAGCTGTCGGAATCACCTGGTCCGATGTTCTCGACAGCAATGGACGGGAGATGGATCATATCCCCATCCTGGTCTGCCTCAGGATGCTCGCTGCCAGACTCTGACTCTGACTCTTCCCATAAAACATCACGCTCTGGATCATACTCCTCTAGATGATTATGCTCTTCATAATCATCCACTAGATGATCACGCTCTTCATAATCATCCACTAGATGATCATGCTCTTCATAATCATCCTCTGGATGATCATCTTCTTGCTGCATCAAGTCCACTTGCTGCCGTTGGTCAGCAAGAAACTGATCAACTGCAGCAGCAATAGGGTCAGCCTCAGGTTCAGGGTCCTCATGTTGGAAAGGAGGTAAAGGGTCAACAAAAGGAAGATGAACCTCAGGACCGACATGGGGGAAAGGAAGATCAGCGTGAGGGAAAGCATAAGGATAAGCATTAGGGTAAGAATAAGAATAAGGATAGGCAGGAGAGTAAGCATAGGGATAAGCATACAGAGAAGGAGCATAAGCTGGAGGATATGCCAAAGGATAAGCAGGAGAATAAGAGTACGGATACACAAAAGGATAAGCAGGAGCAGCATGAGGATGAGCTCCAGGGAAAGGATGAACAGCAACAGGAACAACAGGATGGACAGGAAAAGCAGCAGGCTCAGCAGGAGAAGGAGCAGCAGGATCATGAAGATTAGCAGCAAGAGGAGTGTCAGGAAGAAATGCAGGACAGGCAGGAGCTGCAGGAGGATCTACAGGAGCAAATGAAGCAGAGGGAGGAGCAGCAGGTCCAGGGTGGGCTACAGGAGGAGCAGCAGGTCCAGGGTGGGCAACAGGAGGAGCAGCAGGTCCAGGGTGGGCTGCAGGAAGAGCAGCAGGTCCAGGGTGGGCTACAGGAGGAGCAGCAGGTCCAGGGTGGGCTGCAGGAGGAGCAGCAGGTCCAGGGTGGGCTGCAGGAGCAGCAGGATCACCATGATGAATGGCACCACCTAGAGGAGACACAATATCTAAAAGTTAAGATTTGTACGTCCATAAAATAGACTGAAACAAGAGGCTGTCAGACATAATTAACCTTTTTGATGATAAAACTTAAACATTATATTATCTACAATAACTGCACTCTATGTTTATATACATCACTGATTTTATGGCGCATTAATGCTCTTTACTCAGTTTGCATATCAGCAGCTCTGTATGTCAGATCAGGGTTTGGATCCTTCTTCTATTTCAAACATAATGGGGGCAAACCCAGGACGCATTTGTTAGAAAATGAAGTTAACAGAAACTGAATTTCACAAAAGTCAGTGGTTTCATTAATCATATTTCAGTTTCAAATCTATGATAAAATGTAAATAAAACCTTTATGATGATATGTAACAATTAACAGACAGGCACCCAGCTCTGCTAATGGACAAACAAGTGTGCTATGAAACTGAGTCCATGTAAGAAGAAACATCCACAATCACAATCTGATAAATAAAATACCATTACAACCAGGGGAGATATTTTGGTCCAGCTGATAGTAAACTGACATAATTAGAAGGTTTACTATGATACAGCAGTTGTTTTTAATGGCTATACGTCCTGAAAACTACTCCTTAAGTAGATTCAACAGTTATTTTTTAATAATAATACAGTGACTATAAATAACTGAATTTGGGAGATTAAACATCACTTTCACTGGCACTTTTTTAATTATCTCTATCTTGTTTTCACTTATAAAAGCATATTTTCTTTTTAATGAATATATTCCCAATAATAAAACATGAATATATTCCCAATAATAAAACAGGAATATATTCCCAATAATAAAACAAATAGCTGTGATAAATATCTTCTGTCTGATCTGAAACATGGAGAGGAAATATTCATATTTGAGTGATTACATGCCAAAACGTGAATGTCTTTATTAAATCTAGCTCAATAAATATGAGCTAAAAACACAAATGATCTTATATTTTTTATTTATTTATCACACGTAAATCAGACACGTGGAGGAGACGGGAATCATAAAAACCCTGATCCCTCTTTTCATATTAAAATACATGAACAAGGCCAAAATATTCCTGACACATCTCTGAAAACATCGATGAAAGAAAGGATCAATATATCTGACTAAACTTCAACAACCATGTTAAAAAAATAAACCTTCTCCTCAGTGGAACAAGCTCTATTAAATACACATGCTCATTAACATCCTTGTATTTGCCACCAACCTTCCTAAATTATTTTCATATGTCTGAAGTCCAAAAATGCTTTTTGTTCTCAAAGGCTGCGTTCACACTAAAGTTCAAAGTCACCTGAATATGAAGTTTTTTGCTCATATGTGACTTATATCTGATTTTTTCTGACAGTGTGAACAGCACAAGTCCCACTGAATCTGACCTTTTCCAACCAGATTCAGGCCACTTTCATATGTGGTTCTAACTCAGATATGTATCTGATCTTTGGAGTTCAACTGCAGTGTGAACAGGCAAACAAACAAAAAGAATAAGATCTGAGAAAAAATCTGAATCCATCATTAAGGCCAGATCTCAACACCTAATTTAGTAGAATCTGATGCCATCAAACCAAAAAAAAAGTGTTTTTCAAACAGAACACATCTGTTTTCTAATGACTACGGAGCCCCAGAAATGACGTGGTCAAAAAATATATTGTATTGTGGCCACAATATACCTATAAACGTGCAGACAAAGTACTAATTCATGTCCACAAAATACCAATTCACAAAATACAGTATTAAATAAATATTTAATTTCACACAAATAATGCTAATTCATGTTCTCAAGATAGTAATTCTAATACTAGTTTAAGAATTATACTAATTATATTTACATCCTTTTAAATAATGAAGTCATAAATAATTACAATTGATTATTATTTAACCTTTTAAATCAAGAAAACAGCATATATCCAACAGTCTGTGTTTGCTAACAGGTCAATGACACTTCTGTTAGCCGAGCTGCTGATATTTACTGAGACTATTAACCAGAAATACACGATTTTAAAGACGATTTTAATACACTTTTATTTGAACAAATATATTTGAAGAGTTGAGCAACGATAAATAAGCACATCTCAGCATAAAATAATCACTGTAAATCAGCAAAACTTTGACTAGCCTTAATCGAACATTTTGTGTTTTGCTAACAGGTGAATTACATTTAGATTAGCTGTCGATCTTTACATGAGATAATTCATCTAATTTTACAGCATATTTGGAATAAAACACATCTAAAGACATGAAGACAGAAATAAAGATTGTTTTAAAAATACATTTATTGGTGAAAATATGAGGATGTCTTACTAGCAAGGCTGGTTAGCCATCGTCTGACCCAGGCCAGCAGGCGGTCCATCACGGTGGTAGAGCTTTATTTTCACCAGGTATTTCTAGATGATTTTGATTTGGATTATTTATTAAGATTATTTGTTGAAGATTTCACTTGTCCAGGTGTTTGATTTCCGGCTGTAGAGAAAGTTTTCTCCAAAGTTTTCGCTCTCCAAACAGTTTCAACAGTCAGGCCAACGGGTGTAAAGTCTGAATGGAACGATAAATTCAAAAAAGTTCTTTGGCTGTCATCTTCGAATCAAACGTCACGGATGTTACCATGGCAACGAGTGACGCGTGTGAGTGACGCACGCGCATGTGAGTGCACGACACAGAAAATAAAACAATCTCAAAAATAAATCTGAATAATTGGGTTATGAGAAATAAAGAGGATTTATAAAGTTTAAGGGGAAAAACCAAAATGTGTGGAAGAGAATCTGACCAAATGAAGCTCTTTTCCTGTATTTTAGAGCCGAATTATTCTTTTTACAAGTGTTTCCAGCCCAGAACCATCAGTTATCATTAGCATATTAGCAGGAAGCATTATACAATTAAAAAACATACTTAAATAAGTTACCCTTCACTCCCACCAAATCTGTCATTTTACAAGAATCAAAATGGCCACTGTGTAAATATTGTGCAGTTAAATGATGTCATATAGTCCATGGGCCAGACCCCAACATTTCAGATATCAGTACCACTCAAGGTGGCAAAGGTTTGAAATCCTTTTTGAAAAGGTCCATGTCTGTAGTAAATATTTAGTCCTGATAGACTTTCCTGAGTGGTAGCTGAGTCATAGTTATCACCTGATGAAGTTCATCTCTTAATCTCCATTACCATAAGGAATGGCTATGCAAATGCTGCTTCTTGGACTTCAGAGGGAGATTCAACTGAATGTCAAACAGTAAATGAACTTTAAAAACCCCACAAGTCAGTAATAAATCACTGCCTTTGTCTTCTGAAGTTCAGGTAGAGCAGGGGTTCTCAACCTTGGGGCTGGGACCCCATTGGGGGTCGTGAGACACTGAGAGGGGGTCTCCAGATGCCTTAAAAAAACTAAGAACATTTTTGATTTACACTGTTGCCACCTACACCATTCTTTTCCCAATTTTAAACTGTTTTCATCACTTTTTCCCACCAATTTTACCAATTTTATCATATTTTTTCAACTTAAAACCCATTTTCTGTCCATTTTAAACCCTTTCCAACACTTTTTTTCTGCCTGTTTTTGCCACTTTAAACCAAATCTCTCAAATCTCAGCGTATTATTGGCTCTGTTGACACATTATTGCCACTATTAACCCCTTTTACCACTTTTTAAGCCACATTTCACAGTATGATATGCCCATTTTTTCCAGTTTCTGCCTCAGCTAACCCTTTGTTGCCAATTTTTATCTCATTTCACCAAATTTCCACCTATTTTTTGCTACTTCAACACCATTTCAGCCACTTTTGAATCCATTTTACTACTTAATATGCCCATTTTGCCACGTTGCTTTTTTTTTTGGTTCATAGTCCAGTATGAACCATCCAGACCGCTCAGGTCGTCTGGTGCAGGTCTGCTCTGTGTCCCTAAAGTCAGAACTAAACATGGAGAATCAGCGTTCAGTTACTATGCTCCTTATATCTGGAACAAACTCCCAGAAAACATCAGGTCTGCTGAGAGTTTGAGTTCTTTTAAATCAAGGTTGAAGACTCACCTGTTCACTGCTGCCTTTGACTAAAAAACTTTTTACCTTTCAAATTTTCCATTTTTGCTCCAACTCTGCACTGTAGCTTTTTTTTGTTTGTTTGTTTGTTTTTTGCTGTTTTAAAAACTTTTTTATGTGTGTTTTTATCTTTTTTGGATTTTATACATATAAAGTTCAGACAAATGACACTAGGGATGTGTCTATCTTGTGTGGGTCTTATTTACTGTTTTAATCACTTTTTACATGCTTTGTTTAAAATATTTTTATTGTGTTTCTTTTTCCCTTTGTCAATGTATTTTAATGACCTGTGTGAAGCACTTTGAATTGCCTTGTTGCTGAAATGTCCTATACAAATAAACTTGCCTTGCCTTGCTAATTTTTCTAACCCCTTGCTGCTACTTTTACATCTAACTTCACCATCTGTCCCACCATTTTTTGCCATTATGAACCCATTTTAGCTCATTTTAACTTATCGTAATTCTGATTTTGACAAAATGATAGCTGTAAAGAGGGCTAGTTACTACAAAAATGAATTAAGATGTGTTTCTTTGATAAGAGTAGTTATTATTCAGGTTAAATATAAAATACCACAGCTTAACTTTACAATGGACCAGGATTTTGCTGGCCCCCAGTTTGGCTGGGTCCCAGAAAGCTCTCCCCTCATCCTCCTCATGTCTGCACATGACTATTCTTGAATGTGAATAAGTGGCTAAAAAGTTGACAAATACTGGCAAAAATAGGCAAAGACAGCAAAAGGGGGGAAAAATAGCCTAAAAATAGCAAATGGCAGCTGAAGAAGTAGGCAAAAAGTTGCAAATTGATCATGTAGAAATTAGCAAAAAAAAAAGAATATGACAAAACGAGGCAAAAAATTCATAAGAGGCAAAAATAGGTGAAAAGTAGTAAACTGAATTAAAGTTGGCAGATTGGTAGTTTATTTTTGTTGAAGTGTCTGATTTGACATGTCTAATGTAAGATAGGAACAATTTAGCTGGTACTTGTTGTCCAGGGGAAACTTTAGTTAACGCACAGAATTGGAGGAGCGCATGTAACAAGTAGAGAGAAGGTGAAGAAGGTTTTTAAGTGAGTATTTTCTCCAGTTTTATTGTTGGAGGATTCATCTCTCTTCCGGACTCATTCCCTCTCGGTTGTGTGCAGACAGCGAGGTATTTATTTCATCTTTATTTTGATGTTTCACACTTTATTCTCCAACTTGTGTAATATGAATGCATGCTGCTTTGTAATGCAGTGTAGTGTATTTCAAACAGTTGGACGGTGGATTAGATGAAGATGATGTGCTGAAAGAATAAATCCATCAGTTCCAGAAGAACTTTGGTGTGGTATATTTCCTGGAGGGAGTGATAGTTCTGCTTGAAAATCTTCATGTTTCACTGTGATTTGTTGGAGGCTCTTAAGTGGATCATACGGTTTAAAACTACACCAAACTCATGAAAACCAAACTGATGAAAACTAGAAGAATAAAGTCAAAAACATCAATGAATACAATTTGAAGTAACTCTGCCAGAGTGTCTCTGATTTTTGTCCAGAAGAAGAAAGTTCATTTGTAGTTCTACACATACTGAGGCTCTTTTTACTAACTTTTTGTCTCTCATGACGTTTTTCCTCTCTCCTACAGCGTCCATTACAATTAAATGCATCCGGACAATTCTGCAACAGTCCCGCCATTGACCTACTTCCGGTCAGCGCTGAGTGAGTCCACACGGCCCCTCGTCTCCTCTGAAGGTTAGAGTGATTTTCAGCTGGTCTGCTAACCGCCAAAGAAGTCCAGAGAAGAAGGTAAACCTGATCTGTGCTAAACTAAAGTTAGTGGTTTGACTGTGTCACAGTTGTTTGTTTGTTCATCTTCTATGTTTAGTAGTGATTAGGGTGGACATGTGTCCGGACAGGCAGGAATTTAAATGTCTGACAGCCTTTTTTTTCTCGACAAAAACTAGACTAAAACTAACAAAAATAGATCTGTGATGACGAAAACTGACCAAAACTAAGTTTAGTTTTCATCAAGATGACTAAAACTAGACTAAAATGTAATGTAGTTTTGGTCAGACATTGTAAATCTGTGATATTTCTCCACTGTGGGTAAATCTATCTAAGAACAATGCATCTGTATCTATTCTGCCTCTCAGCTGTAGAAAGCAGGGACCCCAGGTTTGGCAGAGAACACACTACCATGATTTGGTACCAGATTTAGGCAAGAGAATAAATGCTTGGACTAAAAGTAAAGACTAAAATGTGAGGACTTTTTCTGGACTAAAACTAGACTAAAACTAAAAAGGGTTGAAATGACTAAAATGTGAGCAAAAGTAAAATGCATATTTAAAGACTAAAACTAAGACTAAAATGAAAACTAGCTGCCAAAATGAAGACTGTGTGTGCGGTGACGTAGCGACAGCCGCAATGTTTACATGCAAATCACAACATATTAAGACACTTCAAATTGGCGACAACACACCGGCCCCTAATTGTTCGTGTCAATCAACAATTCTACATAACAGACAAAATGGAGCCAATGTCCGGTTCACAGCTCAAGTAAGTCATATGTCAGTCCGTCTGTCAAGTTCAGTCATCATAGTAAGGATTGTGTCCATATGAGGTATACACCAGTCCTTATTCAAGCTTCCTGAAGAAGACAGATCTTTGTGACCGGCCTCTCCAGAACACTGCACTTTGTCTTGACTCGAACAGACCACACCAGTCCCAGAGAATCAGGAAAGGTCTGCAGCACCTTTCCCAACAACCAGGATCCCCATGGGGCTGTCGAGTCTGCCACGATGACGATATCTCCTTTGACGAAGCTTCTTTTGTCCTTTGACCACCGTTGCTGTTCCTGTAGCAGTGGTAGATACTCCCAAATCCATCTGTGCCAAAAGAGATCTGCAAGGAACTGAACTTGCCTCCATCGTCGCTTTATGTACAAGTCGTTTTTATCAAAGACCCCTGGAGGTAGAGCAGGTTTGCCTCTCAGTGACAGAATGTGATTGGGGTCAAAGGTTCAAGATCGTCTGGATCATCTGAAATGCTTGTCAAAGGACGATCATTTAGAATGGCTTCCACCTCACACAACAAGGTCTGCAGTCCTTCATCATCCACATTTTGTTGACGAAGGACAGAACACAGCACATTTCTGACCATGCGAATGAGTCTTTCCCATGACCCACCATGATGTGATGCAGCTGGGATGTTAAAGCTCTGTTTAACTCTGACAGCAAGAAGTGAATCTTGAATTTTCTTGTGATCTAGGGTAGACAGAGCCTCTCTCAATTCATGCTCTGCTCCCACAAAGTTCGTAGCATTATCTGATTTGGGACACCTGGCCTCTCCTGGAAATGAACCTACGCAGCGCATGAATGCATGAGCTGGTGTCTAATGAGTATGCCATTTCCAAATGAACTGCCCGGCTGGACATGCATGTGCAGATGGCTCCATAGCGTTTGACTAAGCTACGGCCACCCTTCACCTCAAAAGGGCCAAAATAGTCAACACTTGCATTTGTAAATGGTGGGAGATCAGGCTGCAATCTCTCTTGTGGCAAGTCAGCCATCTTTTGTTCACCAAGCTTTCCCCTGTATCGTCTGCACATGACACAGGAGGAGAGGATCCTTCTAGCGGCAGCATTTGCACTAGTGATCCAGTATCTCTGACGGAGTCTGGAAAGCAGGTGATTTCTTCCACAATGTCCCAATTGTTCATGGATGTGGCGTAAAATGAGAGTAGAGACATGCTGGTCTTTTGGAAGAATGACTGGGTGTTTCTTATCATCTGGCATTGCTGCTTTGTTAAGCCTTCCTCC
This sequence comes from Cheilinus undulatus, assembly GCF_018320785.1. Taxonomy (NCBI): domain Eukaryota; kingdom Metazoa; phylum Chordata; class Actinopteri; order Labriformes; family Labridae; genus Cheilinus; species Cheilinus undulatus. The sequence goes on along the minus strand of NC_054886.1, from coordinate 2,745,518 downwards.
GACTGTCAAGAGCCCATTTTCCAGTTCTGGATCAAGTCTGTAGATGTGACTACTCTTCTTCACTCCAGATGCTCCTCCTTTTAAAGCAGTTATCTCATCACTGAACTTTACTAGTTGACATTATTCAATGATTGCCTTTTCAGCAGCAACAACATCTTCAAGTGATAATATTTGGCCAGCTAATGTAGCTCAGAGTTGCTGCATTTTCTTCTCCACCATGATCTTTCGTTAAGCTCTGCCAGGACCACTATTTGTCACAGAAGCCTCCGTTTCTTTTCTCTTCTGAACTAACCACTGCAACACTTTTCTCACTCGGAGAAACCACACAACTGAGACCTTTAACTTTCTCTATGAAGAGAAATAGGAGATCAACTGGTCTGTTGCTTTCTTCTCTCTTTTGTTCATCATTTTCTGTGCAGTTGGTGCTTTTATGACATCCGCAAAATTGACTTTTGCCTCTCCTTTGATCTCTGGGTAATCACTGTTAAGAGAAGCATAGTCTACAATGTTAACTGGCCATTCTGTCTCATTCTTGAGGAGAAAGTCAGGACCATGAAACCATCTGTTATGGCTGAGAAGGTATTCGATTTTCACACCACGAGATGCCTCATCAGCTGGGTTCTACTTTGTATCAGCATATCTCCATTGTGAGACATCAGTGGCTTCTCGTATTGCAGATTCCCTATTGGCGACAAAGGTGTGAAACCGCTTTGTTTCGTTCCTGATATACTTTAACACTGTTGTGCTGTCTGTCCAGAAGGTTGAACTGTCAATCTTAAGTTGCAACTCATCTTTAAGCATCCTGTCAACTCTCACTGATAACAGGGCAGCTGTAAGCTCCATCCTTGGTATTGTAACACTTTTTAAAGGAGCAACTCGTGCCTTTCCCAAAATGAATGCCACATGAGTCTTTTTGTCATCATTTTGCAGCCTCAAGTAGGAGACTGTGCCGTAACCATCAGAACTGGCATTAGAGAAGTGATGCAGCTGGGCACTTATGGGCTGTCTGATGTCTTTGGGCTTAATACATCTTGGCACACTGAATTTGCTGAGGCCTTTTAGACCTTCCAACCACCTAACCCACTGCTGCTGGTAGTTTTGGGGAATATGATCATCCCAGCTGAGATTCAGCCTACAGAGGTTTTGCAGCATCAACTTGTGTCACGTTGTATCAGATCACCATTTGGCCACCACAGAAAGTGAAGGAAGCCTGTATCTTCTTTTGCCACTTTGACTTGGTGATACATTGCTTGTATATCAGCCATCATTGCAATCGGCTTTTGGTGAAACCTTGTGAGAACTCCCAGCAAAGAATCTGTCAAATCAGGTCCCTGAAGAAGCTGACTGTTAAGTGACATCCCCTTGAAACTTGCACCACAGTCAAATACCACTCTCAAAGTACCCTTCTTTGGATGGCGTACACCATGATGTGGGATGTACCAGACTTTGCCTTCCTCTCCTTTTAGTTCGTGTTCTGGTACTCGCTCTGCATAGCCCTTATTTATAACATCACTCAGGAAATTCACATATTCCTCTTTAAATGCAGCATTTTTCTTTAATTTCTTTTTCAGACACAAAACCCTTTGCTCAGCAGCAGGTCGATTGTTTGGCATGATGACGTTATCCTCTCTGAAAGGTAATTTCAAGCTGTAATGCCCATTGTTGAGTTGTACTGAACTGTTCACAATTTCCATGAATTTGAGATCTTCTCTGGGCATTTCTGGCTTTTCCTCTGACTTTTCGAAGTCATGGTTGTACTGCTTTACTGTCAGTTCCTCTATGTTAGCAATGGATATTCGGTTGGCTGTTATAGTGGGACAGCTGCTGCCAGTATCATTGCCTCCTCTTAGTGGCCCATGGATGACCCATCCCAGTAGGGCTCGAACAGCGTAAGAACCTTCACCGTTGCTGTTTACCACTTCCCATGGTTCCATCACTTTTGGAACATTGGTCCCAATTAACAACTCAACCTCAGCATTAATGACAGGAATTTCCACAGAACTTAGATATGGCCAAACACGTAGCTCTTCCTGTCTCAGATTGTTTTCCTGTGTCACAGGCATCTTGGGCTGGGTGTAAGCATCAGGCAGTTCAAAGAAGTTATCACTGTTAAGTGCAGCTACTTCCAGTCCTGGGGCGATGTAACTGTCCACAAACTTCTCCTGATTTATTGTTCTTACCAGGATTTTAGCACTTCTGCCTCTCACTTTTAACTCCCTCATGAGTCCCTCAGAAGGTGGCTGTGCTTCCAGGATCTAAGAAGGCATAGGTTTGAAGCACTTTGCTGCCTTAAGTGGCCTTAATCTGTACAGGTACAATTGCCAAGACACCATCCTGCTCTCTGGCCCCTATATGCCCACAGGTCTTGGGAGAAACTACATCACTGTCTTAAACTAATTCATGGTATGTGTTCTCTGATTTGGTATCTTTCCCTTTTGAATGAATGTGGAGGATGGTGGGATGTTTCAAATTACACAATGTGCAGGACATACGACGACGACAGTCTTTGCTCATGTGTCCAGCAGAAAGGCATCCAAAACAAAGACCTTTCTCTTTTAACGGGTCAAGTTTTTCTCTGTGAAGCATTGTCTCCATCTTGGGGCAGACCTCTAATCTGTGAGCCTCTTCACACAACAGGCAAGATGCTTTTGTTGGCTTACTAGGTAAGGTTTTCTCTGTTTGAATTTGATTCCTGTTTCCAGATTTAACAGCCGCCACAGATGTTACAAAACTGCTTCCTTTTCTTTTAATATGAGTTTGGGAGACCTTGTTACCACTCCTGTGCTTTGGAGGTGAACTTGGTTCATCCTGAATGCTTCCAAAGAGGGGGTTAGAAGCAATTGACACTTGTCTCTCAATAAAACTCACAATATCACTGAAACATGCTTGACGACAGTGCCTTTCCTGCAGCTCATAAGCAGTGTTCCTCCATTTTTTCTCTCATCTTGTATGGTAATTTCAGGATTATAGCACGCATGTTGGATGGCATGTTCATCTCCGACATGTAATTAACATCCTCCATGGCATTACAACAGACACGTAAGAACAAGGCAAATTCTTGCACAGCCTTGATGTCCTCTGATTTGACAGGTGACCATTCGAGTGCCTTTTTCATGTAAGCAGTTGCTATTCTTTGCTCATTTCCAAAGTGTTCCTGCAGAAGTGCCTTTGCTCTTTGGTAACCCCTGTCAGGTGACATATGTTGACAGCTCTTGACCAGTTCCCGAGGCTGTCCCTCTGTATACTGCTCCACAAAGTACAAACGATCAACACTGCTAGCAGTCTTTGTCTCCACCCCATGCTCAAAAGCTCTAAAAAATGCATTGTACTCAAGTGGTACGATAAAGAAGATTGCTGTTGCACTAAAAGAGCTGTTATATCATTTTGCTGCTGCATGATGGTAAGAAGACTGCCTTGGTCAATATGAGCTTGCAGTGGGCTGCCACATTGAGTAGGTTCCTGTGTTAAATGCATAGTGGGTTCCTGTTTGGGATAGGTGCCGTGATAACTTTGCTGTAAGACTTGATGTGAATGAGGTTTGTGGCTTAGAGCATGAGCTTTTGGTCCAATCTCTAGGTTATTTTCTTTGGGCCGTGCTCCCATTGCGGGGACAGCTTCACTGCTGCCTCCTGTAGGTGGATGATAACAGTAGTCATTTAAATCCTTCAGCTGTGCCTCCATTTGCACTGTAGCTTTGCTGCCTCCTATAGGTGCACTGTAAAAAATGTCTGTGGAAAATACGGCAAAAGACTGTCAAATAGCAACAGTAAAAGACCGTAAAATAAATAAACATATATTACTGTATAAAATACACAGAATTGCTGTAAATCAAGCAACGGTATGAAACATAAATTTTTACAATTAAAGTACGTAATAATTACAAAATTGTACCGTTTAAACGAAAGAAGATTGTGAAAATAAAGGAAAAATACTGTAATCTTCAAGACGGGCAATTACTCTAAAAATTACAGTAGTATTTTGTTAAAATTACAGACTTTTCTCTCATGTACATTTAAATTCACAGTAAAAATCTGTGAAAAAAATTGCAATCACATACCGTAATTTTAGCAGGGACAAGAGGTTAAAAAAACTGTATGATCAGGAAAGTTCTGTAGAAAATACAGTAAAAACCTGTCAACCTGCAAAACCTGTGAACAAGCACCAATTTGTTGTTATGTTCACATTTGTTTCTCAGTGCTACACCACATGATGCTGCCTTGTGAAATAAACGGACAGTTACAGTTAATATGAAAACCTTATTGAAACAAGAATGGTACCAAAAATCATTTTGTTTGTTCTTAATTTGATGGATGAAAGTGGTCAATTATTTTAGTTTAACTGATTTATTGGAAAAGAATGATGTTAATTGCTCTGACAAAGAATGCCGTTGCATTTGTAAAGCCATTCCACTTCCTTTAATGCATCTAACACAAAATACATTGATGTACTTTAATGTTTCAGTCAATCTTTCAGAACTGAAATTGGATGACACATATTACCGATAGGAAATATAACAAGGTAATTGGAAAGAACTATTTTATATATACATAAAGAGAGAGAGAGAGAGAGATACATACTGTATATATAATATGTATATAGTACAGTTGAATATATAGTATATACATTATATAAATACAATAGTTATTTTTACTGGTTAAATAACTTAAACATGAATGCAAATAGAATGACAAGAAACCCTCCATAATCAGTTTTAAAAATGAATGTGAACTGTACATATAGTCTATCAAATTGATTTCTAAGGGAAAAAAAATTCTTAAAAAAAAAACAATATGAAACCATGGTTTAGTTTCTGAAATTTTAATTTACTTCTCATACCTTATGTAATTTAATCTAAACTTCTCTTTACCTGTATGTGGGGTTATTTATGTCTAGTAAATACGTGTTGTTTCATGTGCCTATGCTGTATTAACTCTTGGAATCTGTTCAATAAAGTTGTATCAATATAAAAAATAAATATATAAAAATAATTTTGAAAAACTGTTTCCCGTCGCCATTCAACCCTGTCTACACAGGAACGTCTTCTATTCTGTCTGTACTAGAACAGCGATTTGGGTGTTTAAAAATGGAACAATTTGGAAACGAGCTCCAGAGTGAACAGTTTTCAGGTACCTCCTTCCATGCACACAAACAGTGCTGCTTTCTCGAAATGCGTTTGCGCATTGTGGTTGCAGTCAATTGCCATGCGCGAATACGGTTTCGCGCAGGCGCGGGGAAAGAAGGACCTAATACGCATGCGTGTGTGGTTCGTTGGAAAATCAAACCGCCAACGGCTGCCTGGTAAACTACAGCGTTTTCGTGTCTTCTGTGGTCTCGTGTGCGCGGAAATATTTCATAAAGTTGCTGTCTGCTCGTAGAACGAGCTGCAAACGAAGATGGAATACAAAGCAGGACATTGGCGTGTATTAATTCGACGTCACCCGGAGCATCAGCCTACGAGCTATTGGTAAGGTATGTAGAACTTCTTTTGTCGTAGTGTCAAATTTTTCTTGAGTTCTTTTCATTCAGTAACACCACGTGTTTATAGGTAGAAGTTAAATGGGTCAGGAGGCTTTTTGTTTCAATTCTAGACCAGCCAACATTGCTGTCTGATTTGTATTTTTTGCTGTCATTTTAGCGTGGAGAACGTTGAACACTTGCTGTGTTGGGGTCCATAAGTGAACCCCAAGCTCAGAGCTAACTCCGCCCACTTCAGACTTTTGAAAAATGTACAAAAAATGGGCGGTTGGGTGCTGGGAACACTTGGAAGAGGGAGAGAAAAAGGACGGAGTTTTCCAGATGAGGTGGGAGTGACCGTGAGGACCGTGATGCCCCCTAGCCAAAAAGTGAGAGTCCCGCCGCAGCACTGATGCTTCAGAGCGACCTAAGGTGAAGGATTTTTCCCCTTCAGAGTCACATTCATATCTGTGTTCAGAGTCACATTCATATCTGTGTTCAGAGTCACATTCATATCTGTGTTCAGAGTCACATTCATATCTGTGTTCAGAGTCATATTCATATCTGTGTTCAGAGTCCCCTGAGGCAGGCTTTCCAGCTTATTCCTACTCCTCCATGAATATGGGCGCAACTTCCGCTCCGTTCTATCTAAACGGGACTTTGTATAGAAACGAGATGCTAAACGTGACTATTAAAGCAATTTTGATACCAAACTACATAAACTTAGACTGCTTAACCTCAAACGGGATAATATTATTATTATTTCTCTAGCCTCTACTGGAGAGTTCACATTGATGACATTACTTTAGATAACCTACACGGGCATATTTAGCTAACTTTATTAGCTTTATATCAGTATAAAAAGATACATTTCTAGTTTGTGGAGTTGCTGAAATTCTCATTTTACACACTAATCCCTCTTAAATATGGGAATTATATTTATAAAATTATCCATGACTCAAGTTGCCAGCTCTTCAGTTTGGTAAATGTCAAGTTTTGTATTAAGAATTAATGATAAATTAATACTAAAAGAATCACATCCCCGATGCACTTAGACAGTGGACAGCATGTTGTGAGAGACATATTTAACTTTGTCATAATATTAGTACCATGAACATAGCAACAGGTACTGAGCATTACAGAAAATATGATTAAAAATTTCAGCTCATTGATTTAACAAAAATGAAGCAGTATTTATTACAGCAAATATTTATTTATTTCAGAACAACCACTGTGGACACTAAATCACTTTAGTAAGCCTTTGGAAAAATCATGTTTTTGCTATTATTGTTACTGTACTGGAAGTTCCACTTCCATTCATAGCTACAGTAGACCCCCAGGAATAATGTGGTATCCACCTTATTTACTTATCTACAGCTTATAATACAAACAATGTGAACATGTGATAACAAAAATATAAATATTTACAAATTCCAGAAGAATTCCTATTGAAACAACTGTCGTTCTTTGTTAGCGTCCATAGTTAGGTGCTGTACTAGAATACATGTATTTAATGTAGCCTACTTCCGTTTTGGCACCGGAAGTTTCGCCCATATTCACATTTACCGTAGCGGCCCCAGGAATAAGGTGGATAGTGTGGTGGTGGACTGTGGTGGTCCTGGGCACTACCTGTTGGCTCCAGCACCTCCTAAATGCACAATGGGGATATGTGCACGTCAGTGTCATGGCACTAAAGATTTAATAGCTCACTTGATTTTTGCAGGATGCCACAAAGCTCAAGATTCAGAGAGGACAGTTGGAGGGCTGCTCAGAGGACATAAAGGGCTTCTCTCCTGTTTCGACAAAAAGAAGACAACCTCTTTTGCCTTGTTGAAACATTCTTGCCAGATGGGGTACCAGTGGAAAGCCTGCCCCATGTATTGATTTTTGTAGTAAGTGGATATCAGAAACACTTTAAAGACTCATTTGGATGGTAATGGATGATTTGCTTGTAATTCTTTTCTACTTTTATCATCCTCCCAGGAGCCTCTTGCTAGGCTTCAAGGCAGCTCATGCTATGCATTGACCAGCATTGGGATCCACTCAGGAGTTCCTACAGAGGTAATAATTTTTCCTCTTTAGAGGTAGTTATATGGTATAGTGTAATGCTGGCAAAATGTTTTATTTCCTTCCAGCCGTGTGCATCATATGATACAATATCAGTTATTTTTATAACTGTGTTATCGTCACCTGTAACAACTGCTATCCTGAGGAAGACGGTTCAGGACAATAAGAGCCAAAACTAACAGACTGAAAAACAGCACATATCCCAGAGCAGTTGCAATAATAAACTAGAAAAACACTCAGAGAGCGCAGACCTCCGCCATTAGCCCTATCTCCCAATAGTGAAGAGTCCTTTAAAAATTCCTAGATCCAGACGATGATCTGAATCAGTCCCAAAATCAAATCAGTTCTTCCTTTTGCCATTTCTGACATTTCCTGGAAATTTCATCAGAATCTATCCATAACTTTTTGGGCTATGTTGCCAACAAACAAACTAACAAACCCTGCCAATCACATAACCTCCTTGGCAGAGGTAATAATAATTGCACTGAATGGAACTGTGCAAAATTTCGTTGTACTTGTGTACAATGACAATAAAGATTCTGGTTCAGATTTTTAGGTTTGATAGTGTCCAAATTTTCAAATTTAAACAACAAAAAAATAGATGTGCAGCATTTTTCTAAACCAAAACTGTTGTGAGCAGAAAAAGCGCAAGGGCAAGCAAGATGACATACAGAGCTGTGGGATCAACACACACTCTAAGTGGAGGGGTAGCACCAGTCACAGCTTAGTGTTGATTTTAGAAGAACATATAAACACAGCAACACCCTGATAACTGCTTGACAGCTGGATCACTCTACATGTATGTCTGCATTTTTGTGTCTGCTGTAGCTTCTGCCACAAAACACAAGGGATGTGACAAGACATTCAGCTCACGGGACAAGAAGAGATTGGGTCCACTCCTTTTTTGAGTGACTTCAAAATTGGATAGTACTTTGCAATCAGTGCATACATAAGTGTTCAAAACTTCTAAGTTGACATGATTTGGTGCTTTACCTTGTCTTTCTATTTTTCCTTACTCTTTTTTAAGGTCCTGTTTCTTCTGCTAGTAGTGACTAGGACTCCATTACTTTATACTGTCTCCGGTATTCCACTCTTCTAAAAAGACGCCAGTTATCAAGGATTAATAATGGTAAGCCTTGCACAGCATTTGTACATACCTCAATAGATTCTTTAGATTAATCTGGTCATGTAGAAATACCCAGAATACTGCCATGCCACTGCTTTGTCCAGCTTGTTCTCAGTGTTCTGATGATCACACCATATGGGGGCCAATACAGTTTTCTGTGTGAGTCATATGTTTTCATTATGATTGATTTAAAATTCAGTGCCCATCATCTTTGTTACAGCAAAATCCTTTTGCACCCCAAAGCATTTAGGGTAAGTGTACCCATTAGGCCCACCAAAATCTAAGTTCACGTATTTTTCATAGATACTAAGATGGTTTATAAACATGATCATTTGTTAGAATGAAGGATTAATCCCTCATTTGAAGGTATATTTATTTACTTATGCATATTTTAAAGAACAAATTAAAGAAATGTTATGAATAAAGTCAAAAGTCTGGCATGGCCTTAATTGGTACCTAAGTACCATTTAAGCCCACGTGTGTTCCAAATAAGCCCACAACCACGTTTATTGACAGAAATTTAAAAAATTATTACATTTTTCAAGTAGTAAACATACATTAATTCAGTAACATGTTATACATGTTAAACAAAATAGATTTTTTGAACTTGGATTTAATGTTTGGCTTGTAACAATGGACCACCACAAACATGACTAAGTAGGCCTAAAACTAATTTTTATTGGCTTTAGTATTTAACATTTCATTGAACATTTTATTTAAATTTGATTCAATATTGACAAAATAAAAAAATGTATTTGTTTTAAAAAGTATTAAATGACATTACAGTGCATCAACAATATCTTATTGATCTTGGATTTAATGTTTGGCTGTCACAATGATGATTTTAGGACAGTTGCTGTAATTCCTCTTTTTTGTTGGCATTTTTCTCACTATAAACAAATAATTATGCAAAATTAACTGACATAACAATTCTTCTGGGCAGTGTGTGATCTGTGATGTACTCGTGTTAATGAAGTTGGTGAGGTATAACAACATCCAACACAGGATTACAGCGAAAAGCTATCAAACCTCAAAATTTCATTTTTTTCTATTGAAACACATAAGATGGGCTTAAATGGAACACACTGGGCTTAAATGGTACTACAGTGACTACCAGGGAAATGAAGATAATATGTTCTCACCAAAATTAAACAAATGTTTAAAGAAATGCCTGTAGGCTAAATATGCTGTAAAACTTGCCATCAATGTTATTCCTCTTCTGCCAAACTTTCCGAATTATCAAGGAATTCTTGTTCAAAGTTTTATGTAAGATTTATGTAAAATGAATCAGAAAACACTTAGTTTGTGTACTTATCATTTTTAATCATTAAGCAGTGTATCTGTCAGTAGGGCTACATGTATTGACTAGTGATTAGCTCGCTACGCTAGCTAGCATGACTCATCTTTTCACATAAAACTAAATAGTAAGAAATTACAAAAAACTACCTGTTTATACACAAAAAACAAATCAATAATCTCTCAAATTACATAATATGAATGTACTTAACAAGTCAGTGGCTGAAAATGGTTGAAAAGAGGTTCTTTCTGAGGGGTCCCAAAACACCAAAGTTTTGAGTGACTTTATCTGAGCCTCTTGAGACTGCACAAATGTAGGCGGGCCTTTTTCAATATCTACAAATGTGATTGGTGTCAAACAAAAACTGACATATAATTAAGAAATTGTGTGATTGGACCAAATAATGTATAGCATAAGACAGGCCCCTCTTTTTTTTTTTTTTAAATTGACTTCAAAGTCGCCAGTGGGCTTAAATGGTGCCTGGGCTTATTGGGTAGGCTTACCCTAAAACAATACAAAAATAACTTTATTCATCCCCGAAATTATATAGAAATTATATATAAAATTATATATTATATTTACATGTAAAAGCAAATTCTATATTTATTTGGGTGGTCTTACAAGTAAATATATATATAAAGAGCATAGTTTGCAAATATTTATCTTGTGGTTCAACTACCTAAAATCACAATATAACCCTTATGAATGGTTCATACCAAGGTCTTTTGCTAACACTTGTGGTTTGGGCTATTGTGTGTAGCTTTAAATCAGTGTTAATTTTCGACTAAAACTATGACTAAAAATGTTCATCGACAGCTTTGTTTTCCATGACAAAAACTAGACTAAGACTAACAAAAATAGATCTGTGATGACTAAAACTGACAAAAACTAAGTTTAGTTTTTGAATAGAATGTAATGTAGTTTTCTGGACATTCAAAATCCATGATATCTCTCCACTGTGGGTAATTCTGTCAAAAACAATGCAGCTGTAGCTCTTCTGTCTCTCAGCTGTAGAAAGCAGGGACCCCAGGTTTGGCAGGGTGCAGAGAACATCCCACTATGACTTGGTACCAGATTAAGCAAGACAATAAATGCTTGGACTAAAAGTAAAACCTAAAATGTGAGGACTTTTTATGGGCTAAAACTAAATGGACAGAAATGACTAAAATGTGACTGAAACTAAAATTCATTTCACTTAAAGACTAAAACTAAGACTAAAATTAAAAATATCTGCCAAAATTAAAACTGCTTTAAATAATGACATCAATTCAAATTTATGTTTAGTTTTTACAGCAATAGCTATGTCACTTTTTGTGTGGGTCCATATCTTCTTGGATATGTGAAGGAGGGGGAGCTCAGTGGATACAAGCCTGGGCACCACAGCTTTAAACTATAGGAAAAGCAAATTGCAATTAATATGTCATAACTGTCTCATTATAATCAATAACGGAAAAAGTAATTGGCTGTTGTTAGGTGATTGCTGACTTAATAGCTGGCACTTGTGGGTACATTTGCGTTTCTTCACCATATTCTATTATAGAAATGATCTATATGTACTGTACACACTGTTTATTTTATTCTGTTGTGCTGATTGTAAGCATGGCTTATTAGAGCCTAGTTTTCTCAAATTTACATCTGTGTAGGCATTAAACTGAAGCACTGAATCACTCTAACTTTGCTTTGTATATGTACTTCCTGCAGAGAGGATGGAGCCAGTCCAAAGTAGAACACCTGATGAACTGTGCTCGAGTCTTCAAGAAGATGAAGTTTCTTGGCCATGTGAAGCTTCCCAAGTGGAAGGCCTTCTTCAGTCAAGACTGGACTCATTACTCTTGAATCATTTAGGGGCAAGTGACTTTGTTTCATCTTCATGCATTACACCAAGGACTACCTGTCATACATATGGACACAAGCTTTTTCTTCCAAGATCTAAACTGCTTTGTGAGTATACAGACAAGTTATCAGATGTGTTGAAAGGTTTTTTATTTCAAACATATAACTGCAGAGTTTCTTGTTGTTTATTCAGCTTGAATCTTTTGTTAAAAGTAGGAGTATTAGGGCACTACTGCAAAAATCTAGCAAATTAACTGAAATTTCACATGTTTTGTACTGTATTTTTTACAGTAAATTTCTGGCAACCACAGCTGCTGGTAATTTACCGTAAAATTTAAAGTAAGGCAGTATTAAGCTACTACTGTAAAATCTGCAAACATCAGCTGTAATTTCTCATGTTTTGTACTGTATTTTTTACGGTAAATTTCTGGTAACCACAGCTGCCAGTAATTTACTGTAGAATTTAAAGTTGGGCAGTATTTTGCTACTACCGTAAAATCTGCAAATATCTGCTGTAATTTCTCATGTTTTGTCCTGTATTTTTTACGGTAAATTTCTGGTAACCACAGCTGCCAGTAATTTACTGTAAAATTTAAAGTTGGGCAGTATTTTGCTACTACCGTAAAATCTGCAAATATCAGCTGTAATTTCTCATGTTTTGTACTGTATTTTTTACGGTAAATTTCTGGTAACCACAGCTGCCAGTAATTTACTGTAAAATTTAAGTAGTTATAATAAAATACCGTTAAACATTATAATGGTCTACTGTTTTTATTACTGAGATAGACTGTATTTAGGTTTACAGGATTTCTGGTGTTTTTAAAGTAATTTACCGTAAACAGGTTTGTTTCATTATCGTTATTTTTACAGCCAATCCCTGTAGAAAATGTTGTAATAGAGCTGTAATTTCTACATCAAATTACAGTAAGTTGTACAGCAAATTACTGTAAATATGGTTACAGTATAACTGTTATTTTTACAGCAAATCCTTGTATAAACGGTTACAATATTGTATTTTTTTAACAGAAATTTACAGTTAAAAAAAAAACAGGTTTGAACTGTAATATTTACAGTTGTAGAATGAAAACACCGTTTTTTCTCATACATTCTCACCGTAATTTTTACAGTAAATCTCTGGTAACCACAGCTGCCACCGTTTTACCGTAAATTTAACGGAATTTTTTTTACAGTGTGGAACGTTGAACTGATGGTTTGATTTTTTTATACTGTGTCTCCAATGACATTGCAGCTTTGGCGCCTCCTGTTGGTGGAAGATTGAACTGATGCTGAAGATTTAGACTTTGTGGAACAAATGCCATGGCGGAGGGTCTGAGAGATGATTGATATTTTGAGCCTTTCAGGTATGAATTCATTCCATCTGAGTTTGCTCTGCAGCTCTGTACATCAGAACCTCTGTACTTGAGTACTTTAACTTTTGCAGTGTGGGCAGCAATTTGACTTTGCAATTCAAGGGATTCCTTTTTCCTCCTGATCTGCTCCTCCTGAGCCTCCAGCTCATGTTTTTCCTTGAGCGCAGCCGCTTTTAGCCAGAAAAGCAGCTCTTTCAGCCTCTGCTTTAAGGCATCTAGAGGAGATGGATGACCTTGATGATCAATGGCTAGCGCGACCAGCAGATATGCGTGTTTCATTGCCAACATTAGAGCTGCTGTCCCCTGGACCAGTATCATCAGTGATCACAGTGTAAGGAGCTGCATTTACCACATTGTCATCACCCACTTCATCAACACCAGCATGTTTACATAGCTTTTTTTTTTTAATCAACCAACCACTTTTCAATCTTTTGTTGCATTTCTTTATTGCTTTGCATTTGGGTTTCAAACCATTCATTTTGTTTCAGCATTTCATCATTAGGTAAAAATGATTTCAGTGTTTCATGCAGCTCATTTATCTCCACATTCAATCTCAGCATCATGTTAAATTTTGACTCCACTTCAGAAACATTTCTGTCTGAAAGCACCAGTAGCTTGTCCTCCTTTATCATCTTATGTAGTCTTTTTATTTTGGAATTCCTTTCTTTTTGATCAGAGATTATTTTTGTTTCCAGGGCTTTAGCAGTAAGTTTAACTGATCTCTTCTCTGTTTCGTTCTGATTGACAGGTAGATTCCTTTTCACGTCACTCATTTTGACTCTAACTTGTGAAACAGGCCGGAGCTTAATTTAGAATTGTAGCAGGATTTACCTTTATCCCGTCTATGAGAAGGTCAGTCCCTTCCACAGTTTAGAACAATTCCAAAACAGTCCTACCGTGATCCTTCAGCATTTTCAACCAGGCTGTCACTTGCCGGTGTCCAGTTGGAGAGGAGGAGTGAAGGAGTGGAGCTGGAGCTGGGTCAGTGTGCAGCGCTGTCATTCATCCACATCGGAGCGTCTGTCCATTGAAGCGTAGTTTTTCAACACAATGTAGTGGCAATCTACTGATCAAGAAGGCCACTGGAGGGAACTTGAAGTCATTTCCAACTCATGGTGGTTAAAGAGAAGGAGATCCACCGTGATTTAAGATTAACACTTTATGAACGATTCATTGTCTTAAAAACACCTACAAAAGGGTGTGCTACATTACTTTAAAACGAGCTCGACATCAAGAAACACAAAAGAAAAACACAGTAAGGCTCCGACAAACACTAACTTAACCACACATGGTTGAAAAACTGTGTGGCTTCCCCTAATTCATGATTCCCCGCACCTGTTCACCTGTGACTCCCTTTTCTTGGTGAGTGGCTGTGATTTCCACCTATACCAAGGTGCATGCAGTGACGTAGCAACAGCCGCAATGTTTACATGCAAATCACAACATACTAAGACACTTCAAATTGGCGACAACAGACTGTGTTAAATCTGATCCAGGTAATGTATAAACAACTTTACCTGGCCGTCACATTAGTAAATGAATCCTGAAGATATCAGTTTTTGGAGATCAATGCTATCCGTGATCAATGAAGTGGTGCAGTGTCCTCATTTGTCAGAGTTTACAGTTGAGATTCTAGCAATTCTAACAGCGCTGCAGAAAATAGAAGAATGTCATATTAAAATGTGATTCTTTGTACTGACTGGGCTTCAGCTTTATTAGCATTAAAGTCATTTCAATCAAAGAGGAGACAAGACATTGTTAATGAAATGTATGAAAGTTTATAGAGATTTAAGAATATTGTTGTAATGTTTATGTGGATAGCAGCTCATAGGAGGATTAAAGACAATGAAATGTCTGATTGAGTCTAAAAGTGTCTCTGAAACTTGATGATAAAATGAATATCCCTATCAGTAAAAATGAGGCTAAAGCATTAGTTAAAAGTCACATCATGAAAGTATGGCAACAAAGTTGGGATAATGGATATACTGGAAGGCACCTTTATGCAATACAGCAAGAAGTGTTGTCATGACATGGCTCAGGTGGTCACAACAAAGGAGGGAGACAACACCATGGCAAAGTTTTTAAAGAGATCTTCATTTTCAAATCAAACCAAATTGAACCAAATTAAGCATTCAAATCAAATAATCAAATTAGGCAGTTTACTATTAAACTGAATTGAACCAAACTAAAGAGTCAGAAATGCCAAATTAGACCAAATTATGCCAAATTACTCAAAGTTACTTCAAATTGGATCAAATTAAATATTTACAGCATGAAGTATGTAAATCAGTAGAGTCAGTAGTGTAGGATGTACATGAGTTAAGATAATGTGTGTAAATGTTGTAAAATGTGAACTGAACTAAACCTAATCTAACATAACTAAACCCAACTGTGGTATACCTGTGTGGAGGCCAGGTCAGAGAGAGAGGCTGTGTGACTGCAGGAGTTTAAATAAACTCCTTACTCTAAGCACAGGTGTCTGAAATTATTCCAATAAAGGAGCTGCACTCACAGACACAGACACTCAGGCTGACAATACCAAACATCTCATGATGTCATGGACATCACAGTGGGTACAGTGAGGAGGAGGAGGAGTAGAAGAACACATGAAGAAAATCTATGAAGAAGATTAAGAGTAGGACATGGTCATGTCTTGTTCTCTCATTATTTTTCTGAAGGCAGTGGACTACACAGCTTATATCAGAAGCGTGTCTTTAACAACATACCTTGCTATCAGTGTGTTTAGTGCTTCCTTGGTGACACACTCTGCAGCTGGCGGTGAATTAAATCCAGTCTTGGGTTGTTTACACGGGGTGGCTCCTCCCTGCTTGCTCTGCCCAGCTAACGTGAGCTGTACCTGGGTTAGTGGTATTTTTAGCATCCGGCTCTCTGGAAACTAGTTCGGCTGAAGCGCGTTGTTTAACTTGGCACTTTGAGAAGTTAAAATATCTGTTTTTGGAGGTGGAAAGGTTTACTTCCCTGCTCTTTTTCGTCCTTTATCTCAAGGAGGGAATTTAATTCTGGTGTTTCCGAGACAGAGAGCTTCAGAGCCGTTTGTGTGTTTCTGCAGAGGCTGTTCTCTCTCCCAGGATGTAGATGTGCTTATCGCTCTGTCACGTTGTCTGCCTAACCAGATGTTTACTAACCTTCATCAATGAGCTGTCGGCTGTAAAATTAACGTGTGATCTAAATTCCCATTCAGAGTAACGGCATTATTAATTTTAAAAAAGAAATGCACTACACTACTAGAATAAAAAGTAACAGAGTTACTGTAATGCGTTACAGTAACTACAGTAATGGCCACTTAGTAACGCGTTACTCCCACCACTGTTGATTGCAGTGAGGGGCCAACTACAGGGAGGATAGATTTAAGAAACTTTGGAGGGTCACAGGAACTAGAGGAGGGACGCACATGTTCTACTGTGCTAAAGAGGGTCTGTAAAGAGATTGTAAATTCAGGTAGTTGAGCTGGGTAATTCAGTGGGGCTGGAGGGTTGACAGACAAGGTGATCTTTGACCTAAGGCCATCAGTCTTGTCTTTAAAGAATGATAGAAATGATTCAGGATCCCTGGGAGATGAGACAGGTAAAGAGACTGGAGAAGGGTTTACCAACTGGTTAATAGTATTAAAAAGGAATCTAGGGTTTTTACTCATGATCAACCCAGAGAAGTTAGCAGCTCTCACCTTTTTTATATTTGAATTTAATTGCTCGCAATAGCTCCTTCATGTGGAGATGGCGAACTTCAAGGTTAGACTTTTTCCACCGACGTTCAGCCTTCCTAAATATCGTTTTTAATTGTCTAACACTGTCATTCATCCATGGAGTTGTGTTAATGACTGGGGCCGTTCTAGCAGTTAAAGGAGCTATGAGATCCAGTGCAGAAGCACACAAACCATTAAACCAGTTAACATTATCATTTATATTGGGGAGCTGGTGGGGGGGTTATTGGGCAAAGTGGAGAAATGGGCAGAAAGTAGAGGAACAGAGTTTTTGTTGAGGATACAGGGTTCCCGCAGATCCTTAAAAAGTCTTAAAAGGCATTGAATTCATGAATCTAAAAATAAGGCCTTAATTGGCATTAAAATGTCTTAAATCAGTCTTTAAAAAGTCTTTAAAAATTTTAGCACATGAAAAGTAGGATTTTATGATTATAAATAGTCTCAAACCTCAAAATAAATGGTAACTTTTATTTTTTTGAATAATTCACTGAATGACTCTTGTGGTAACATCAAGCAATCAAGATAGCGGAACCAACAAAACAGTGGCCGGGACTCTTAGAGCAGAGCACAACGTTCATGTAGCAACTTTGGACAACATGGGAAAGTGTAAATTCAACAAAAATTGGCTGTCCAACCAAGATTTTTCTTCATGGCTGAAAGCGGTACCAGCATGCCCGCCCCTGCCTAGACGCAAACTGCACATAGCGCGTATAGCCTCAACATCGTGGAGGGCCTCACTTTGAGCGTCTTCTTCTCTCTCTCTGCACGTCAGTCTGGTGTTTGTATGATAAATGTGAACGAGGTAATGTATGTACAATGTTGGCCAAACACAAACTTTACCTGGGCATTATGTTAGTAAATCAACCCTCAAGATATCTGTTTTTGGAGATCAGTGCCATACATGATCAAAGAAGTGCGTGCAGTGTGCGCTCGCCCCCCCCCAACGCATGCAGCACAGAAACTCTAATCACGTATGTCCTGTATATTCACCTGTTATTCTGCAACCTCTCTTGTCAAAAGTCAGCTCCTACTGTCCTTTAGTTTGTGAATTTATGGTAAAACTCTGTAAAGCTCCCGCGCTGGTTCTGACCAGGAATTAATAGACATCGTAGAACTTCCTTGCGCTGTTCAGCTGTCTTAAAATCAGATCACAGGTGAAAACAGATAAAGACAACGTATATTAGGTGATATAATAAAATAAAGCCTATTGATAATGACACAGAAACATAGTGAGGAAGATACAGAAGCAAAATGGATAAGCTACTGCCTGTGAGGGGAGGGGAGGGGATGCAGGGGTGTGTTTGAGGGGGGACGAGGGGGGCAAGATCACTAGTTTATGCTAGTTTAATTCTGAGGGAGAAACCCCAATAAAACAGAGCTAAAAATGTGGGATTAATGTTTTGATGAAAATAACCTAAAAAAGTCAGATAGACATTAAAAATATTATCTTTATTATTCTAACAAGGATTATGATCATTGAAAGCAATGGCAACATTATGTATGTGTTATTGTAAAACCGAGATGGTGGGTGTGTGGGTCGGGTATTTCATTCAACCTTTATTTAATCTAAAAAAAAATTATTGAGGGTATTCCCTCATTTTCAATGTCGAGGGCACATCCAATAAAATGCATCAAGAAAATTGATACAAAGAATATCAACAATACAATTAAAATCACTTACGTTCAAAAGCAGAATAGTTCATTATCATAGTTTTAAACTGACCAATAGGAACAAGCGCTTGCAGTTTAAATGTTTGTTGTAAAATGTTCCAAGTGAATGCAGCAGAGAAGCTGAAAGCAGTTCTTTTAAATAAAGTGTTTGCACATGGAATTTCAAGCATCAGGAAGTTACTGGATCTGGTTGAGTATTGATTATGAGACTGATTTAACAGAGATGAGATGTACGATGGCATATTACCAAGTAAGGCTATATAAATGAATAAGAACCAGTGCCTGTCACATCTTACAGACAGGGGTGCCCAGCCCACCTTTTCATATAAAGTGCAATGATGAGTGGAGTAACCTTCACCAGTGATGAATCTGATGGCTGAGTGATAAATGGCATCCAGGGGTTTAAGAGTAGAGGCAGAGGTGTTTCTATAAACAACATCACCATAATCTAAAACAGATAAAAAGACAGCTTCAATGATACATTTCCTTCATAGCAATGGGAAGTTAGTTTTATTCCTGTAGAAAAATCCATTTTTTTGTCTTAACTTGCTGGCCAGGGAGTCAATATGAAATTTGAAGGTGAGTTTTTGATTTTGGGACCTCATATCAGAGTCTGCTTAGGGCCTCATTTCTGCCAGCGGCAACCCTGGGTACCAGGCAATGTCCACGAGGCCATTTGTGTTTGTTGTGAAGTTGGTCTTAAATTTGATTTCAAATGGCATTAAAAAGTCTTTAAAAAGTCTTGAATTTAACTTGCCTCAAGCTGTAGGAACCCTGGGATACGAGACTTAGGCTAAGTATACATTTCTGGGTTGATGTGTTAATATGTAAAGCTGCTTCAAAAATAATACGTTGATGGTCAGATGCAAAATCAAACTTATTCACAGAATTAACTGTCATATTAAAGGTAAACACAAGACTGGACACATGTTGCAGAAGATGAATAGATTTGGAAATACTCAAGAAATCTGATGCTGATGAATTAGAGAGATTGTCAACATGAATGTTAAAGTCACCAGCAATAATGGCTCTGTCAAATTTAAGTACCAGAGATGAAATTAGGTCAGAAAATTCATTAAGAAAACCCACATTTAAATTTGGAGGTCGCTAAACAATAACACAGCAACAGGTGTTTTTCACAAACAATTTTAGAAGCCAGTAATTCAAAGCTGTTGAAGGAACCAAAGTTGATTGGTACACAGGAGAAATTATTTTTAAAAACAGCTGCAATGCCCCCACCTCGGCCATTTATCCTAGGCGCATTTAGGAGGGCAGATCTCCACTAGAGGGCAGCACATCCCCAGTATAAGTCAGGTCTCAGTGAGTAAAAGGAAATGAAGGTTATGGGAGGTAATGAGATCATTAAGGATAAAGATTTGTTAGTCACAGACTGGGAGTTTAACAAAGTAAAGATAACTGGAGTCTGACTTTTAGTGTTTGCGTTTGTACAACAGATGTTTATTAGATTCCCTGCCCCGGGGGGGTCAGACAAAGGCTATGTGATTGGTGACTGGATTTGATTCTTGAACCAATTCTAACAGGAATAGGGTGTGTGGCCAGGGAAATACAACCAGGTGCAGAATTTACATTGGGGTGGGGCTTGATTGGTGTTGCATAGAGTCAGTCCTTACTGGAAGTCTGCACAGTGTGTCTGATATTAGCCGCTAGCATTTTGAACTAGAACTGTTTGGATGCAGACCATCAGCTTTAAAATAAGACCATTAGTCCCCCCCAAAAAATCAAAATGGCTGATGAAGCCCACAGCATAATCCATGCAGGTCAACTGCAGCCAGTGGCTGAGACTAAGGAGTCTGCTGAAGCGGCCAATACCGTGACCGATCGTGGGCTTGAGACAAACATCCTCTAGTGATGCAACCTGGAAACATCAGCTGTGATGTTACATGGAGTCCTCAAGTGTTCTGGGTCTTTCGAACATCATACACTCTCATCCAGGTGACCCAGCTGGGGTTGATCAAGCCCGAGCTTGTGTCCAGGTAGCACTACCCTACCCACGGATCTCCTCTTCTGATCCACAGCCACCTTGAGGCAACCTCAGCTGCCTCAGTGGCCTCCTTGATGCCTTCTGGTTCCTGTGATGCCCAGGATGTTGTAGGCCCAGCAGAGGGACTGGCCTGCAGACCCTCTGCATCCTACCTCAATGGGCTAGCATCTTGCTCCCCACCCATTGCGTTGGCACTCGTCCACCAGCTCAGCATATCTGGCCCTCTTTCTCTCGTTGGCCTCCTTGATGTGGTCCTCCCAAGAAACAGTGAGCTCCAGGAGGACAACCTGTTTGGAGATAACTGAGAATAGGGCCACATCTGGCCTAAGTGATGTTGTGGTTACCTTTTCTGGGAACTTGAGATGCTTCCCCAAGTCAACTCTCAGCTCCCAGTCCTGAGCCTTTGCTAGCAAAGGAGGTGGTCCTGGCAGCAGCTGATGGTTTCTCCCTGGCTCTGACAAAAGCGATGTTCTTCTTCACTGGGCGGAGGTGCTTGCAGTGGTCAATGCCACTGCAGATGGTGTTGCTATGGCTCTCAGCACTTGGTCATGGCGCCAGCGGTAGCGCCCCTCACCCAGGGCTTTTGGACAGCAGCTTAGGATGTGCTCCAGGGTCCCTCTCCTCTGGCAAAGGGTGGATGGGCTCGGTAGAACATCGTAGGCAGCCTGGATCAGAAATCGAATTTGATGGGGCTCGGCTCTCCACAGCTCGTCCCAAGAGACCTTGTGCTCCACCGCCTTCTCTCATCGTGTCCAGGCTCCCTGCTGCCACATTCCGACTATCCTGCTGGCTCGTTCCTCCTCGATGGATGCTCGCAACTCCTCCTGGACCAGTGCTCTCCTGATCTTTCCCTGGGCACCTCCTGGACCAGTGCTCTCCTGATCTTTCCCTTGGCCTGGTTGTAGCGGGGTGTTGTGCTACTGCCCAGGCCTACTCTTCTTCAGTTCACTGCCCCACCCAGTGCCCTGTGCCAAAGCTGTGATTCAGCCACCTCCACGGCCTCAGCTGCCCTCCACTTCCGTCCTGTCCTCACTTTAATCCCTGCCTGTGAGACCTTCGGGTCACTTGATTCTCAGTATTGCAGCACATCCCTTGTACGGCTCACCTTAAACTCTTTAGTGAGGCTGCTGGTGGGAAGCCTCAGCATGTTGTTCTGTCCGTATAGGGCAATGCTGCTCAGGCTCTGAGGTAGGCCCAGCCACTTCCGCAGGAACCTACTGACTCTCCTCTCTAAGCCCTCAATGGTAGTGATTGGGACCTCAAAGACCAAGAGGGTCCAGAGAATCCTTGGGAGGATGTCATGTTGGTATATCCAGGCCTTAAACTTTCCTGGTAGGCCCGATTTGTTCACTGAAGTGAGCTAGGATTCCAGCTATTGGATGGCTGCTGTGTCTTTCAGGCTGCAATTGAACACCTTTTCCAGGCTCTTTACCGGTTTTTCTGTGATTGATGGTATCTGGGTGCTACCAATTGTGAAGTGGAATTTGTTTGTGACCTTCCCGTTCTTCAGCATGAGGCATCTGGATTTCGCTGGCTTGCAGCTCATACGGGCCAAGGTGGTCAGCTCTTCCAGGCCCTTCAAGATCCATCTTCTCCCGGGGACGTGTGGTGTTGTCCCCATTAGATCATCCATAAAGGCCCTAATGGGTGGCTGTCGAACTCTAGAGTTGCAGAGGGGCCCTCTGCACTGAACTTTAGCTGATCTCACCAGCTTGTTCATGGCTAGTGCAAAAAGGATCACTGAGATGGTACACCTAGTGATGATTCCCTTCTCCACCTTATGCCAGTCTGATGTTGTGGACCCTGAAGAGACTCTCAGGCTGAATCCATTGTAGTAGTCCAGAAAAAAGTCTCTGAACTTGCTTGGGATGTGGTGCCAGCGAAGAGCTTCTTCCACCAGCTTGTGGGGTATGGATCCATAGGTGTTAGCAAGGTCCAGCCACAGCACAACCAGGTCACCTCTGTTCTCTCTAGCTTCCCTGATTAGCTGGGTGACGACAACTGTATGTTCCAGACATCCTGGTACTTTTGAGAAACCTCCCTTCAGGACTGAGGTATCGATGTAGGAGTTCCTCAGGAGGAAATCTGTCAAGTGTCAGGCAATAATGCTGAAGAATATCTTTGCTTCAACACTGAGCAGAGAGGTGGTTCTAAACTGCTCCATGTCTTTTGACTCTTCCTTCGGAATCCACACTCCTTCTGTGAACCGCCACTGTTCAGCGACCCTTCCCCTCCTCCATATCACCTTCATGAGCCTCCAGAGCCTGTGAAGTAACCTTGAGTAGTAAGTAGACCTTATAAGGCACTCCGCTAGGTCCCGGGGCTGAGCTGGCTCTTGCCTTCTTGACAACCTCCTGGATCTCCTTCCAACAGGGCACCTTCCCATTGATGTCCAGCGTTGGTGCAGGGGGGTCTATCAAAGACAGGCAGTTGCCCAGTTCTTGCTCCTCTCAGAGTGGTGCAGACGTGGTGGTTGATGTCAGCTTTGGAGCAGGTGAGCTGGCAACTACGCTCCTGGCCCAGGAACTGTTTTGTGAATCCAAATGGGCTTGCTACAAAGGTAGCTCACTTCCTGGCTCTTTCTTTCCTCCTTCTCCTATGCCATTCTGCCCTCCTCAGAGTCATGAGCCTCTTGCAGATGATGTTGCGCAGCTCTGTTAGGGGTCCTCTCTCCTCCTCTCTCACCTCCTTTAACTGGCGCCTCAGGCTCTTCAGCTCTTGCCTGAGCTGGTGGATCTTATTCGCTGGTTGCTTTTGATGTAGGGGAGTTTCACTGTTCTCTTCTCCTCTTGCCCAAATCTCTCAGCTGCTAGACTGATGATGATGGTGGTCATGGTCTGGAGGCACCAATCAGCTTCTCCCTTGGATGTAGCATCCAAGATGCCATTGGCATCCTCATCAAACTGGAGCCATTCCTTCTCCTTATTGGCTTGGGGCCACTTGACCCAATGATGTTCTGATGGTCGGTGTTGCTTTAGGGCTTGAGTCACCTGGAGGTTCTGGGCACTGTGGGTTGACTCCAGGCCTGGCCCCTCCTGCTTCTCACCAGGGTTGGCCCCTGAGCGCTGTGACACCTGCTCTGTCTGCATACACCTCATCTTGGCCTGGTGGATCTTCAGACCACGTGGGGTCTTGCACACTTTGCCACAAATGCACTGTGTGCTCATGGTCGAGTTTCCCTTGCTGAGGTTCGTCATTCTTAGGTCTGTCCGAGTGGGACCCTCATTCCCCCTCTCTCGGTGATCCCTGGGGGTATTTCTCCGTAAGTTGATCTGTAGCTTTATGTCGGGTTCTTCCTCTCAGAAGATGCAGATCAGGTTGCTAGCCCTTTCTGCCCCAATGCTGTCTTTCCGGGCTGTCCACTGTCTCTCCAGCTGTCACCACTCTGTTCTTGGTTGTCAATAAGTCTCTTCCTGATAGTCACTGGTTTTTCCAGGCAGAAGCTTGAGACATACATCCACTAGTAAAGCATCCTGGACACATCATCAGTGATGTTACCTGGAGTCCTCAAGTGTTTCAGGTCTTTCGAACATCATACACTCCCGTCCAGTGACCCAGGTGGGGTTGATCAAGCCCCAGCTTGTGTCCAGGTAGCGCTACCCTACCCATGTGGGAATGGGGCCTGAAATAAAAATGGACTTTCCACAGCCTGTTAGAAATTTAAGAAGATCTTTGAAGTGGGATTTGGTCAGTTCGGATTGATGGTCGGTAGTGCCAATTTGTACCGGTGTGGACTATTATCCTTTTGTTGGAGGAAGGGAGAGAAGGCAGTGAGTCCTGCAGCTTTTTTTAAAGTGGCTCCAAGAAGACAGTGGGTGATTGCATCAAAGAATTGTGCATTTCTGATAACCAATTATCAGTGTAGACGGTGTAAACAGAGGCTGAGGGATTGCTGGCCGAGCTATGGCCAGCAAGAGCGCATCACGCTGCACCCCTGTGGTGTGTGGTGCACACATTTTACCGGTTGTTGCTGTGGGACATGCTCGCCCAGAGGAGGGAGGTCTTGTTTACTGAGAAAATCAAACCTGTTGGTGAGCGGGATGGACAGAGGAGAAGAGTGAGGGGAAGGCTCTCAGCGATGCAATGCTTTTCCTCAGATTAGAGATGCTAAATGAGCACGACACACACTCTGAGAGGGACCAGTCCAATTCTTTAGCGATAAAAAATATAAAAGGCAGCAAGTCTTCAGTGGAAAAAGGATCAGTAAAAACAGTAAAGAGCGAAAAAGCGAAGAAGCGGTTTGGCAGTTTGACAGCTTACTGCCAACACCGGCCTTTCCCAGGCAGGGATACTACCATGTTGGTCTGTAACTTTTTATTTGGGCATCTGATGAGAAAACTTTTGCTCCTGGTTGAAATGCGTTGATAAAACAACTTGTAGCCAAAAGCAGAACTTCAGATAGGGACATAAAAACAGGAGTAAAGAGTGCTGATTTCTTGTGTTGTAAAAAATATTCCAAGTAAAATGTTTTTGGCTGAAGGCTTTCCAACATTTCCTCAGCTCAGTACTGAGACCAGACACTTGTGGAGAAGAACGCTGTCCATCATTGAATCTGACTTCAGGGCAGCTGTCTGAGGAAGAAAGATGACTCCCACTCTCAAGGTAGGAATGAATTTACACTCAACAAATTTAAAGTTTGACTTTTTCCTTTCTGACAATTTGATGGAGTTGACCAGGTGATTTTCTGGCTCCAGTGAGAAAGGTTTGGATGTCCTGGAAGGTTAGACATAGTTATTTGGTGTAGTTTCCTCTAACTGCAACTGACTCCTGACTCCACTGACTTCTACCAGGAGGCCATTTTTGTTGCAGTAGTATGGAAAAGTGTATCAGTTTGACATTGAAAACACTGCTATTGTGACAACTCTCCTCCGCAGTAATGCAAAGCTGTCAGCTGAAGATCTCCACCATGACTGTTTTCTTTTCTGCTTCTTGTTGTTCTAGAAATGGAGGGGCACGCCTCGTAGTCATGACTGTCAGCAGTGCGGTAAAGAGTTCCCTTATTCATATGATTTAAAGAAGCATATGCTAGTTCACACAGGAGAGAAACCATACAGCTGTGATCAGTGTGGTATGGCCTTTTCTCAAGCAAGTCATCTAAGGATGCATCAGCGTATCCACACAGGAGAGAAGCCGTACAGCTGTGAGATCTGTGGGAAAGCTTTCATACAGTCATCTGCATTGAAGAATCATATACGCACTCACACTGGAGAGAAACCATACAAATGTGAGGACTGTGGTAAAAGTTTCAGTCAGGTGGGTTACTTCAAGACTCACAGAAATATCCACACCAGAGAGTTACTCTACCCTTGTCAGGATTGTGGTAAAGTCTTTGCTCATCAAGGTGCTTTAAAGCAGCATGAACGCATTCACACTGGAGAGAAACCATACAGCTGTGAGCTATGTGGTATGGCCTTCTCTCAAGTAAGTACTCTAAGGAGCCATCAACGCCGCCACACTGGAGAAAAGCCGTTCAGTTGTGATCAGTGTTGGAAAGCTTTCTCAGTCTTAGGGACTCTCAGGTTACACCGCCGCATTCATACTGGAGAGAAACCATACAGCTGTGAGCAATGTGGGAAAACATTTTCAACTCAAGGTAGCCTGCAAACTCACATTCGTGTGCACACTGGAGAAAAACCCTTCAGCTGTGAGCAATGTGGAAAAACCTTCAGGTATCAAAGCAGCTTAACATTCCACCAGCAGATCCACACTGGAGAGAAACCACACAAATGTAGACACTGTGAGAAAGCCTTTAGACGTCAACAGGACTGCAACACACATGAACGCATCCACACTGGTCTGAAACCATACGTCTGTGGGGAGTGTGGGAAGAGTTTTGGTAGGTCATCTACACTTGGCAGACATAAACTCACCCATGCTGGAGTCAGAGAGTACCAGTGTGAGCGCTGTGACAAAAGCTTTGTTTCAGCTCACAGTCTTGAACAGCATCTGCGTGTCCACACTGGACACAGGCCGTACTGGTGTGTTGGTTGTGAGAAAAGCTTCACATGGAGCTCTTTGCTGAAAAAACACAAATGTGTCAAAAAAGAGAGCTAGGGGGTGCTCGTGAGCAGCAACATGTAAAGACATGTGTTTACTCTGCATGAATTAAAATTTAAATATTGTTTTTAGCTCTCACTCAGTCTAAAAGTCAAAGAAGGACATACTACAATGTGTTTGTAGTAGTATAATTCAAAAAATAGATGTCTCCTGAACTGCCTGGTGAGTTAAATTGCCCTGAAATGCCAAAACATTCAAAGGCCAAAGCAGGCCCAGAGGTCTTGGACTGTCCCGACCCTGAATCCCCGAAAACCCCCGAGAGCTTGTCAGACGTGAACGCGATAATGATGGCGCTGCAGAGAATGGAACAAAGTGTGGTAGCTGAGATCGATACGTCCATCGCCGCATTATCAGGTGAACTACACAAGAAAATAAACCATCTCTCGAGGGACATGAGAACGGCAATTCCCGGAGTCCAAAAGAGATAAAAGCATATGCTACACAGATCGATAGCCTGGAGGAAGGAGCTAACAGCTATGCTAACAGGGTCGTGGAGTTGGAAAATAAAGTTTCGTCTCTCACATCGGAGATCACTTGGTTGACAGCTAAAACCGATGACCTGGAATGTCGCCAATGGAGAGAAAACTGCAGAATAATCGGCGTGGAGGAAGGTTTTGGAGACACGCAACCGGGGGTGGGGGCGGCGGTGGCTAATCTGCTGAAAGATACCCTGGACCTGACCTACACACCCACACTGGACAGAGTGCACCAGAGCCTGCAGCCTAGACCACACACTAACCTGTTATATGCTAGAAGGTAGGGGGACTATTTGTAGGGCAGTCTCATGTTCAAGGAAGACCAGCCCAGGGTTCCAGGATGGCAAGAGGAGGTTTGTTTCTTTATCTGGTATGTTTTCTTTTTCTTTTTTGTTTTTTTCTGATGCAGTATTTTAGTTTCATCATGACTTATTCTGATACAGTACACAGCCAGTGTGTGTATTTATATCAAGTCTTTTCATTACAACCCCAGTCTACAAATGGTTTCTGAAATAGAAAATAATCAAAAAGGTGCAATATCCTTTGTTAGCTGGAATGTTAAAGGATTGAATAATCCGCTGAAACGAAGCAAAATACTGACTCACCTTAAATCACTCCATGTGGACATCAGATTCTTACAAGAGACACATTTGAAGATTGCTTGTCAGGGAGGTTGAGGTGTAAGTGGATTGGACAAATTTTCCATTCAGATTTTAATGATAAGGCCAGGGGGACAGCTATTCTTATCAGGAAAGGGATTCCTTTTGAACTTACCAATACAATTTCAGATGTTAATGGATGTTATGTCATAGTTGTGGGCAAATTATTTAATACCCCCCTCATTTTATTTCATGTTTATGGCCCAAACTGGGATAATCCTCAGTTCTACCTGATTTGAACTGCCATCAGCTAATTTGGGGAGGGGATTTTAATTGCGTCCTTCATACACATCTTGACAGATGAATCCCAATCCAAATAGCTCCCTGTCAGCTTCAGCAACTGTTGTGAATTCTTTTCTGCATTCCTACAGCCTGTGTGATCCATGGAGGAAAATAAATCCCACCACCAAACAATTTTCTTTTTTCTCCCCAGTTCATCACAGTTATTCAAGGATCCACTACTTTATTGTGGATAATAAATGACTACCTTTGATTTCCAGCTGTCAGTATCATAGTATAGTCCTGTCTGATCACTGTCCTGTTCAAACTGATATACAGTTTCCAGACAATATAGCTCCCCAGTGCATTTATTCAATCATTGTATGTATCTGTGTGTTTTGGTGGACTACATTTTACTCTCATTTTGAGTGTATAACCTGTTATTTGCCTCCTGAAGGGTGAGGGTGGGGGTGGGGGCGGGGAATCTATGTGTCATGATCTTCATTTTATCAACATGTTTTGTATTTGTTAAAAACAACAATAAATAAAGTAAAAAAAAAAAAGAAACAGAATGAAACTGAGTAAAGGAAACACAGTCAGGCTTAGTTATGTGGATAAACTCTGGAAGATTGGCTTACATGACCTAAATTAGTCTTGTTCAGTAGAAAAATCACAGTGTCTTATATTTTTAACAAAAGAAACTGACTACAAAATGATTTATGTCAAGATAGAAACTTGGATTTTTATTGTTGAAATCACAGATTAAATGAAGTTACATTTACTTTTGCCCAGATTGATTTTTCTCAGTGTAAAAAGATGAATTTGGTTAATCTACATTAAAAAATCAGATTTCTAAGTAGAGCTGGCTGGAGGTTTTTATCAGACACTGAAAAATAGCCAGTCAAATGAATCTTTACATAAACCACTCATTTATTTTAGTTGAAGAACCAAAAATCTCTGTAACTTTCTCTCACTCTGTTAGTAGGTTGAACAAAGCTAGCCTTTGCTTAGTTTGGTATTTCTTCTTGAAATAAATGTAGTTTGAAGTAAAGCCGGCTTTAAAACAAACTCAGTTTTATGGTGTTGATTGATCAGAGCACAGATTTGTAGCCATTAGTTTGTGTATTTTTCCACACTTCATTTCTAGAAGCCTCTTCCAGCAGGCCGGTATAAATCCACCTGACTGCTGTTTGACTCTGCTTTTATTCCTCCATAGCAGAGATGATGAGTGAGGAAGAGCTCTCTTTAACAACACTAATCTCTCACAAACAGGATCAGAGGAATCTCAGCAGTCATCTCTCCACACATTTCATCAAATCTACATTTACACTCTGCCCCAGGGCATCATGGGAAAATTCTGCCCACATTTGAAACCCCCCCTCAATCAACAGATCAGCTGTAAATTCACAAAGCTCTTTATCCCTAATACTGAAATACCCACAATGCACCACAGGGAGTGCTTTTGGGTTTGCACTGTGTCTTTGTTGTGAAATATATGATATATATGGCCATATATAATAATATATGGTGTGAAAATCAACTCAAAGATACCTGGGAATGTACCTCACAATATTCTGAAGGACTTCATAGATCATAGTTTTATTTTGATTTTTTATGAATATTTAATATCTGCCATTTCGGCTAACGCGCCTCACCTCCCTGATTTTGGAGTGCTGTAAATCAATAATGCTCCAGTAAAATTGTCTGAAAATCAGCACAGGGGTATCTGGGAGTGTACTTTACAATTTTCTGTTGGAACTTATAGACCATAGTTTGAATTTGGCTTTTTATGATTTTATTTCTCACATATCTGCCATTTTGATTATTGGGCCTCACATGCCTGTTTTGTAGTGCTCTAAATCAATAACAATACAGTAAAATTGTCTTAAAATCAGCACAGAAGTACCTGGGAGTGTACTTTACAATATTCTGTTTGACTTCTTATATCATAGTTTTATTTTGATTTTTTATAATTTTATTTTTTTCATATATCTGCCATTTTGACTGTTGGGCCTCACATGCCTGATTTTAGAGTGCTGTAAATCAATAATGCTACAGTTAAATTGTCTGAAAATCAGCACAGAGGTATCTGGTAGTGTACTTTACAATATTCTGTTGGATTTCTTAGATCATATTGATTTGTTAAATTAATATTTAATATCTGTTATTTTGGCTATTGGGTCTCGCATGCCTGATTTTGGAGTGCTCTAATTTAATAATGCTACAGTCAAGTTATCTGAAATTTATTCAAACATTAACTTTCCGATGCATTTTGACGAATTTCAAAAATTAACAGGGACAGTCAAGACAGAAAAGATTCAATTTCTATTCACTGATTTGTCACCTCAGCCATTTGCCAAGAGAAACCACGATGTCCCTGAATGCATCACAGACACAGCCCCGTAAATGTTTGTCTACGTGCGCAACACAAATTTAAAGCCTGGATGGTGTGACTGCATATATCCGAAGCACGGATGGCGTGACCGCAGTGTGATTATCAGGAGGATCAATGAAAAAAGAGATATTTTTAAAATTAATAGCACGAATATTTGATGGAATGAACGTATATAGTCTTTCAAAACTAGATTTATATCTCCCTTTCACATTTCTCTGCTGGCTGCGTTCTTAAACCCGTTCTCTAAACTTCACAGGCTGAATCTCTGGACTCCATCAGACGGCTTCATTCCAGCTGCAGCTCAGTTCAGACTGCTGAGACTCTTTCTAGAACCGTCTGGTCGTGTGGCAGATCTTTGGTCTGAACTGAACATGAGAGAAATAAATCCTCCAACAATAAAACTGGAGAAAATACTCACTTAAAAACCTTCTTCACCTTCTCTCAGTATTGTCTCTCCTTGTGGCATGTGCTGCTCCAACTCTGTGTGTCAACTAAAGTTTCTTCTTCTTCTTCTTCTTTTTCTTCTCTGGTTTTTAACGGCAGCTGGCATCCATGAAGTTGCATTACTGCCACCTTCAGTTTCTCATACTCTAGTTACTCGATCATTTTATTCTCTGTATAACAATCCAGTCACAGTCAAAAAAGTCAACACTTCCTCTCTCCCTTGCGCACATTCTGCACATTCAAGAATACCTTTCACCCTATTCTTGGCTCTTCCTATTCTCTCCAACTTATTCAACATTATTTGTCTTTCTTGTCTGTATCTATCACATGTCACAAGTGTATGTGCTGTTGTTTCTGGCTCCTGACAATGCTCACACAGTCCTGTTGGGTGTTTCCCTCTTACGTGCAGTGTACTGTTCAAGTTATTATGCTCAATCCTTAGTCTTGTTATTATTACTTGTTCTTTCCTTTTATGACCTCTGTTTCTTGATGCTCTTACTCTGTTTTGTATTGATTATAAATGTCCTCCTTTGGTCTCAGTGTTCCATTTTTGTTGCCACATCTGGGTCACTTTGCTCCACAAAATACTTTAACCCTCTGACTTTGACAATTTAAGATTTACTTCAATAGCTGTTCTTCTAACTGCCTCCTTTGCCAGCTTGTCTGCTCTTTTGTTCCCAACAATGCCCACGTGTGCAGGGACCCACAGAAACACAACATCACATATCTTTTTCAGTCTTTCAAAAGAGATCAATATTTCAAATATTAAATCTTGGTGAGATCTTACTACACCTGTTCCAATACTGGTCAAGGCTGCCACAGAATCACTGCATATGGCAACTCTTTTGCAGCCACTCTGTTCAGCCCATTCTATTGCCATAACCACAACAAACAACTCAGCAGCAAAAACACTAATGTGATGGGATGTCCTCCTACTGCACCCAAAATTAACACCAGGTACTGCCACTGCAGCACCTGTTGCACCTGTGAGAGGCTCCTTTGACCCGTCAGTAAAAACTTGGACCCAGTCCTCGTATCTGTTTTCTACAAGATGATTAAATCCATTGACTAAATCTGTGTTTTTATTAGCTTGCTTAGAAGCTCAAAGTCTATTGTTCGCTTTTCATACAGCCAGAGAGGCCTTTCAGGCCATAGTGCAGTCTCTGCAAACTCTTTTTCAAACACACCCATATCGTTAGCTACTTCATTTCCCTTCCATCCAAAACTTTCTTTTTGAGCTCTTTTCTTCTCCCAACAGTCCTGCAGCACACTTTTTGCAGGGTGCTCAGCACCCTGCCCTTTAATGTTAACCCAGTAGTGGGCCGTCAGTTGCTTCCTCCTCAAGTACAATGGCATTTCCTTTGCCTCAACCTGGAGTGCACAGACAGGAGAAGATCCGACTGCTCCTAAGCCCAGCCTTAGCGCTTGTGCTTGGATAACATCTAAGCCTGCCAATACTGACTTTGCTGCTGAACCATACAGTATACTCCCATAGTCCAACCGGGATCTGATTAGGGCCACATAAACGTGCTTCAATGACATAAAGTCTGCACCCCACTGCAGTCCTACAAGGCATCTCATGACATTTAACACTTGTTTACATTTGTTGATCAACTTACTGATATGATCTCTGCAGGTTAATCTCTGGTCAAAATGTACCCCTAAGAAACGAAAACTTTCAACTCTTTCAATTTCCTCTCCATACATTTTTAATCTGCAGTGAGTTAGTTTCTTTCTTGTAAAGAAAACAACTTTTGATTTTTCCACTGAGAACTTGAATCCCCATTTAGTCCCCCACCTCTCGACTTGGTTGATCCCCTCTTGTATTTTCTTGATAACATGCTCAAAATTCCTCCCCCTTTTCCACAAGGCACCATCATCTGCATATAAAGATCTCCCCATTCCACATGGAACACTTTCAAAAATATCATTAGTCATTACTGAGAATAATGTTGGACTTACTACGCTCCCTCGTGGCGTACCATTTTCAACTTCATACTGGCTGGATAATTCTGCTCCTATTCTCACCTGAATAGTTCTTCCATTTAAGAAGTCCATTACCCAGTTAAATATTCTTCCTCCAATCCCCATTAGGTGGAGCTTTATCAGGAGGCCCTCTTTCCATAACATGTCATATGCTTTCTCAACATCAAAAAACACTGCTCCTACCATCTCTTTATTCACTTGGGCTTTCTGTATTTCCTCCTCCAAGCACACCATTGGGTCCACTGTTTGTCTCCCTTTCCTAAACCCACTTTGATAAGAAGCCAGCATACTTTTGCTCTCTAACAAGAAGATTAACTGCTCATTTATCATCCTTTCCATTAATTTGCATACATGTGACGTAAGAGCTATGGGTCTATAATTCCCTGGCTTGCTTGCATCTTTCCCAGGTTTCTGTATTGGAATGATGATTGCTTCCTTCCAGCTCTTTGGCATTCTCCCTTCTTCCCATACCTTGTTATATAGTGTCAATAACTTCCCTAAGCTTCTTTGGCTTAGATGCTTGAACAAACAGTAACATGTTTCATCTTTCCCTGGTGCAGTCTGCCCTGTTTTATTAAGCGCCCTCTTCAGCTCATCCATGGTAAAAGGAACATTTTCCACTCCATCAGAATTCATTTTTCTACTGAGTGCCCCTTTGTTTTCTGCTCTTGTTCCTTCTCTGCCTCTTTGACCTTCTTCTGATAAATTATTTGTGCTATGCACCTTAGTGAACGTGTTCGCCATCAGCTCTGCTTTTTCTTTATTTTTGACTGCTGTGGTGCTTCCATCTATCAAAACAGGATAACTCCACTCTCTTCTATCCCCTCCCATTTTCTTAATCGTCCCCCACACTTCCCCTGCTTTTGTTGAGCTTCCTATTGAGTCACAATACTGTCTCCAGTGATTTCTTTTGGCCTGTCTTATCGTCCTTCTCACTGCTGCCTGAGCTTGCTTGTACTGGATCAAGTATTGAAAATTATGGGTTCTTTTCACTAGTCTGAATGCTTTGTTTCTGCTTCTCACTCCCTCCTTACATTTGCTGTCCCAACATGGCACTGCCTCTTCTTTTTCTTTCCTTTACTTTTTGGAATAGCTTTTGTTGCAGCTGCTATAATGCTTTGTTTTATTTTGCAATCAAGCATTTCCACAATCAGTTCCTCACTGACCTGGTTTAGTAGTTTGTCTCCTTCTTCCATAAATACCTCCCAGTCTGCTTTTGCAAATATCCACTTTCCTCCAACACTCTCTACACCCTGTGGGGAAGCAGTATTAATTTTGCACCACACTGGATAATGATCACTCCCTATAGTTCCTCTTTGATACACTGACCAATCACATATTGTTGCAATACTGTGTGATACTAGAGTCAAGTCTAATGCTGACTCCTTTCCAGAATTTACATGAATTCTTGTGTGGCTGCCATCATTTAAACACACCAAATGTTTCTCATCAAGCAGTTCTTCAATTATCTGGCCATTATGATCTGTCCTGACACCTCCCCATAGTGCACTATGCCCATTAAAGTCACAACACCAGATGACTGCACCCTCACCCTGCCCATTTATCTCTTCCAGTTTACTCAGCTCCAACCTCTTGCAAGGGTTGTAATAATTTACAACTACCAGTTCTCTCCTTTCAGCCCACACTTTCACCACCACATTTACTTAAACAATGTATTATAAGTAATCCTGGTGATAAATGTACTGGGTAACTAATGGGCAATATTATTATTAGAGGAAAAATGAATGAAGAAGTTCTGGACAACTGGAGTATTTATTCATGTTTATGGTATAAAAACATTTTCTATTATTTTGCATGGAGGTTTTTGATTTGGAAATTTTCACCTTTCCCACTGGGTCACATGATATCTTTTTTCTCTGAGTCATTTTTTAGAACAAGATTACAAAGAATTGAATAAATTGACCGAATTTTTGCATTTTGTTTTTCCATTGCTTTAATTGACATGAAAAAAAGTGAAAACTGCATATTTTTCATGTTTCCCCAAAAAATAATAAAAAAGAATAACCAGAGTTTCTGAGGCTGGTTTTAACCAGGAAATGGCGCTGTCTGAAAATACACTGACCGTTTTAAAACGCAGCTTGGTCTACACCGCTTTCCACATTATTAAGCAAATGACATTTTTCTCTTATTTTCTGAAATATTAATGCAAATGACAGTCAGAGTATTTTTCTAATCATCAGCCATTAGAGCATAATTCAGATGTTTTTGAACAAACTTCATAATGACAACAGTTATTTAAAAAATAAAAACCTCCAAATGCACTGTTCCACATTATTAAGCACAACAGAGTTTTAAAACGTTTTTTGGTTGTAAAGAAGTGAAAATGGTCATGTGTTGAATCTGCAGCATTAGGAGGTCATATTTACTGAAATCAAAGCTATTTCAATCAAAAACATCTTAACAGGCCAAGTTCATGTTAACATAAAGACCACTTCTTTGATATCACCTTCACTATTCTTGCATCCATTGAACTTGTGAGGTTTTGGAGAGTTTCTGCTTGAATTTCTTTGCAGGATGTCAGAATATCCTCCCAGAGCTGCTGTTTTGATGTGAACTGCCTCCACCCTCATAGATCTTTAGCTTATGTCTGTAATTCTGTTTGTTAAAGAGTCTGAACATTTAGATTTAAGGTTTGTTTTTTGGTAAACTGGTCCTCCCCCATGGTCTTTTTATAAGAAAAACAAAAACAAATTGGTGTTGACGTATTGATTATTATTAGTAGATAGGAAGAAATATCTGACAGATGTGCCAGGACAACATGATAAAAAATTAAACTCCTGTCATGAGCAGCAACTTAAAGAACAATGTCATAATATTTGACAAAGGTTTTTAACTCAGGTCATTGCATGAAAACACATACTGGAGTGTAAAGTTAACAATTTTAACAAAAATCATCGTATCAGCAACAGTAGCACAAATTAATAGAAATGAGAAAATGATACATAGCCTATGAAAACTATAATTATTTACTGAAAACTTACTTTAATTTGGACCTTTTGCTGATCCCTGTTGATTTGTTTCTAAACAAGTCGTAGTTTTATTCATGTTAGGGCTTCTTTTTCCAAGTTTTAATAGCTATTATTGAGCAGAATAGCCGTAAATTGGTGCATATTCATCCGTTATTTAAGCAAGCAGTGTTATTAAGACAGGACGGTGACAGATATGGACGTAAAACGTAAGGATTCAATCAGGTTTGTGATTGGTGGAGATTCATTCTAGAACGCTTCCATCTGTAGGGGATTTCCCTGGTCTGACGTCATATACAGGTATACAGGGAGTTACGCTGGTCTGAACCTATTCAGCCAGACATTTGGAGAGTTACGTTCACTCCAGGTTTATTCTGTTTGAAAGCTGCGAGCAGGGCCGGTCCAAGCTTACCTGGGGCCCTAAGCAAAGTTTGATTTTGGGGCCCCACACCGCCGATCACTGTAACTGATGCAGTCAATGCTAGATAATCTGCACATAAACAACTAATCTAAACCCCAGTGGAGAAACATGAGGAAACAGAACTTGAGATAACCCTAACCCTAACCTGAAGTGATCTGTCTCAGTTGATTGTTTAAATGAGTTAAACTAGACTCATGTATCTGACCAGTGTGTATGAACTGTCTATTTAGTCCACTGATGATCATCCCTGTACATAATGGTAGTGACTATTAGATCCACACTCTGGGCCCACTGGCATGCATGCAGTAAACTGAGCTGTGAGCTGGACTGTTGTGGATCTGGATCTTACATTGGTTTTAATGAACAGACTTGAGAAACAGCCTAAAACAGCGTTATACGAATCCCCCGATGTAAAACATCAACTTAAACTATTAAATCTGAGGTGGGGCTCTGTTTCTGCCTGACTTTTACTCTCAGTACCTCATTCCCTTCACAGCCTGGCTGATCTCACTATAGTTTGTCTGAACTGCTTGTGAACGTTCACTTCCTCTCTCTTGGGGGCCTCCTGGTTGTGACGGGGCCCTAAGCAGCCGCTTATGTCTCTTATGGCCCAGCTGGCTCTGCTCTTTTAATTATGATTTTTTTTTATCTCATAATTTTAAATTTCAGCGCTGAGCTGCTACTGTTTTCTCAGGTATTTTCTCACACTGATATTTAATATGAGCCATCTATTGAGACAGGAGTGTATTTGTCAGACCTCACTTGATATATAAAGAGAAGCCAGAGTTTCACTGGGAACTATTTTAATATCACTTTTTCTGGTTCACCTTATTTTCACAAACTAGAGGTCATAAAAAGGTCAGGACCTGAAGTGGAAAAGTGTGCTGTGCTCTAATGGGTTCATCAAATCCAGACTGATATAAAAACAGTGCTCTAAAGCCAGCATCAGTTATAGTGTGGAGCTTTATCAGCTGTTTATTCACATTTTATGGGAGGAGGTTCTCAATAATCAGGATGATAAATCTGCCTCTTTTATTTATAGAATTATTTACATCCATTTTAGACGAAAGTTTTCCACTTGTTCAGTTTAACACAAAATGCAAGTCAAAAAAGTGTAAGCCCTGGATGACTCCAGGTCTACAAAGATCTTCTATTAAAAAAATAAGTTGTATAATATTGATGTTTACAAAAATATATTAACCATTTAACTTAATTACTACAAACCGTAAAAAGAACTATTTTCATAAAACTTTGAACAATCTCATAATGATATAAAACAACATGAGACTTCATGAATGAATTATTGAATAAAAGGAAAAC
The DNA here is from genome assembly GCF_018320785.1 of Cheilinus undulatus. Taxonomy (NCBI): domain Eukaryota; kingdom Metazoa; phylum Chordata; class Actinopteri; order Labriformes; family Labridae; genus Cheilinus; species Cheilinus undulatus. The sequence goes on along the minus strand of NC_054886.1, from coordinate 2,708,013 downwards.
ATTTACATCAGTTCCATCTCAGTTTTCTGAGGTTTTGACAGAATTCACTAAACCTCTGGACATCACAAATAACTTCAATCAATATTTTTAAAAATTGTGACAGTTTTGGCCAGAAATATAAAAAATACAGACAAATCCCCTCTTATAAATATCACAGAGCAGTATTCTAGTATCAGTATGTTTGACCCTCCTACCTATAGAGAAGTAGAGGACACTATTGTAAAAACAAGATAAAAATGCAATTTCAGCTGGAATTGCATGGGAATGCTGAGAGAGGAACTGTGGAAGAACCGATGAAAATAGTTGAGAAAGAAAAAAAAAAAGCTGAAAATAGCCTAAAAATCCCTGATAATATCATAACATAGCCAAATAGCAAAAAGATAGCTGAAAATTGCATGAGAAATCCCTGAAAAGAGCATAAAATAGCTAAATAGCAAAAAATACCTGGAAATAGCATAAACAATATCTAAAAATAGCATAAAATATCTAAATAGCATAAAATAACTAAGTAGCTTAAAAATACCTGAAAATTGCATAAAAATCCCTGATAATAGCATAAAATAGCTAAAAAGCATAAATGGCTGAAAATTGCATAAAAGCTGAAGAGTGCAATACCTGATTAGTGAAAAATGTAAAACAAACAAACAAACAAAAACAAAAACAAACAAACAAAAAAAAAACATTAAAAAGAGATCCATTTAGAATTTTGTCTCCAGATTTACACTTCAGCACATTGTTTTATAATATTGTTCAGATGAGTGCTTTGAAAATGATAAATTAAAGCCACTCGTATGTGACAGTTTAAGCAGCAAGACAGCACAAAACAAAGATGTTTGAAAGAATGGTTGTAGCAGAGGACAAGCATGCATTCAAGTCACTTTACTCCACTTTCACATGAAAAGGGAAGTTTGGGACATTTCTGGGGGAATGAACTTGTTATCTTGGGAAACTCAGGTTTGTCATCCTGACAAAGGAGAGAAATAGTTGAGATCTTTGGGAAACAACCTAAATTTACTCCTTATTATGGGAAAATGGAGTCAATCAAATATAAACATGGGCTCACTCAGACATCCAGAACTTCTGACCCCCATATTTGTGACCTTCTGAAAACAGCTCAATCAGCTACTTTTTGGCTCCGCCCCCCTAACTGATAACCACTGGTCTACATGTGGTCTAGATTGATTGTGCTGGTGTTGTTGGTGTCATTGTTCTCCTTTCTGCAACAGCACACAGAGGTCCAAAGCTTCCCAAAGGTCTCTTTTTTGATGAAAACATACAGAAGTAAGTCTGCAAGTGGACTCAGCTCTAGAAACATGATGGACAGGACATGTAGAGTGAAATCATATGATTTTGAAGTGAAAAAAAAAATAATCGGCAGGAACAGCAGAGTATAAATCAGCAGCACCAGGACTAAGATTGCCACGATTCTCCGTTTTTCATCAGAGGGGACTGAGACAGAAGTAGAGAGAGCTCTGAGGGTCCCAACCAGGAAGAATATGAACAGTGGGAAGGGAATGATGTAGAAGATGGAGAGGATGATTTGTGTGACAAACTCAGTAACCCAGGGTAACAGTGAAACTTAACACAAGAGATATGATCCAGACTACAACACAGACCGCCACAGAGATCCTGATGGTTCGTCTGAAGCGGTACCACAGTGGGTGGGCGATGAGCAAATATCTGCAAAACAAGATGGACGTATTATCTCTGAAAAGATGCACAATACTACAGAAATATTATATTTAATACTATTTAAATAGATAGTTACCTTTCCAGTGAAATACACAGCATGAAGCCAACACTGGTAATTAGACCAAAATTGTGAATACGGTTCACAGGGATCTTTATCTTCTGTCCCTCAGGTTTGGACTCCCAAATGATCAGACAGCAGAGCTGAATGAGGTCTGATATGAAAAGGTTGATGATGTAGATTGGAGCCACCTGACCATTCTTTACCTGAGGAAAATATAGAAACAGAAACAGAAGAGAAGAAGTTCTAAACACGTTCTGTAGTCCTCCATCCAGAATGGACATCAACCTCTGCACAGCTACTGCAGTAACAGCCTGGTCTACATTTTCAGTCAAATCTCATTCTCTATGTCTTGAGTTTATTTACACAAGCTGTCAGCTTCTCCTCCCTGTACCTACTGAGCATCACTGATGGGATCTACATGAACTACAAAAGAAATAAAGATTAGTTCAGTAGTAGTATGACTTTAAAAGTCAGCTGAAGTTTATGGGACCAGCATCACCTTTTATGGTAGTCAGTAAAAAAGCTAATCAGATAGATAGACCCAGTAGTGTGTAGAAATAAAAAACAGGGGATCAGGGAGCCCATGGACCAGTGGATAGGTTTCTCTATGAGATTTTCTATTGTATTCTGTTAGCATCATGCTACGTATGGATTAGCATCCTCTTTAACCAGTAGTACACTGAGCACTTTTCTCCTGATTCATACACCATGTTTGAGTAACACCACTCACTTTGAAGTCAGGCCAACTTTCAGCTCCATGGTACGCTGTTTCTGGTGTAGTGTAGGGGACACCATGGCCCACCACGGCCCAATCAGCTGTCCCAAACCTTGGAGCATATTTGACTTTGTAAACTGTCCCTCATGATCTTAAATCAGCATGTAAACAGTAGGAATGCCTAGCCCATGAGCCTTCTCTGGCCATAATAATGAAATAAACAAGCAAGAATTAGTCCTACCTGCATACAGGTAGACAGTGCCTACAAATGTATTTGACCCCTTCCTGATTTCTGCTTTTTTTGGTTGTGCATATTTGTTACACTGAAATGTTTCAGATCAAAGACATTTTTATATAATTGACATTTTATAAACAAATAAATAAAGACATAATACACATACCAGAGAGTAGAGAGCATAGATGGCCATGAGTAACAAAGGGAGACCGATACAAATGATGATGCATGTCACTACATGCAAGATGAAGTTGACGTTTTCATAATACTCATCCAGAAGGTCATCATGATAGTCCATGGTTTCATTCAGGAGGGTGGTGTTAACAGAGATGTTTGCCATTCTTCAGAGTGAAACCTGAAATCACAGAGATCAAGATTTAGACAAAAACATTGCATGACTACAATCGTTTTTAAAATTTAAGTTCCTGTAAAGTGATAAAAAAAAAATCTTTATGTAGGTTTGTTGTATGATAGACCACTGTGTTATGGACCACCAGGCCAAATTTCAGTCATGAGAAACATCTCTAAAGTTATAAAATTAAGGTTGAAAATCACTAACATTTCTCCAATCATCTTTTCCAGAATTCTTGGAAAAGTTCTGCCCTTTCCAAACTCTTTCTATGGGAGCTTTCCCTGTTAAATGTGAAGTATAGTCATGCTATGGATACATGAAACAGTCTATCTGGCAGGTAAGGTCAGCTGTTTAAGAAGGAATGGTATTCTAGTCTTGTAGTCAGTGACCCACAGTCTTCGCTAAACCTTAGTCTGAGACTAAAAACTCAGCCACTTGCTGACAGATTGTCTTTAGACGTGAGAGTCTCAGATGTCAGTCTTTTTAGAGTCTTTTTTTTTTTTAAAGATTTATTTTTGGGCTTTTTCGTGCCTTTATTAGAGATAGGAGGACAGTGGATAGATTTGGAAACAGGGAAGAGAGTGGGGAAAGACATGCAGTAAATGGTGCCACCAGCCAGATCCGAACCCGGGCCACCTGCGTACATGGCACACGCCCTAACCACTCAACTACCGGCGCACCCTGGGTATTTAAAGAGTTTTAGCAAAGTCCTCTGGTGTAAGGCTGGTCTAAAAGGTTGTTTCCACCGAGCGTCCAAATCAGTTCAGTGCAGTACGGCACATTTTTTTGGCATTTCCATAGAGAAAGGGTCCCCAGAATCTGACCTGTACCGTCCCACTTTTCGGCACTCTTCCATAGGGGGGCCAATCTTACCTACCCGTACCAAAAAGGTGGAGCTACACACAACAATAGGGGCTGCACTGACGTCACGTCAGCGCGCGACTCAGCTGCTCGCCTCCGGGCTTGAAACATGGAAGTCTGCGCTGTGAGAAGCAGGCGAAAACGGGAGAAAAATGGACCAATATCTGCCTAAATGGGAAATATTTGGACTCGACAGAGATCCAAACTGTTTCCTAGTCTATGGATATTGGTATCTGGCCACAAATCAAGTTTCCTGACTTTTATCTGGACCTGATTTTAAGAACACAAAGCAGAACCTGAAGGCTCACATCAGCCTGATCCATCTGCGATGGATGAGAAACTAAATTAATGCAGAGGTTTTGTGAATACGAAGCCTTAGAACAGTTCATTCTCATCTGTAACTAGTTATTAATCTACGTCTTACGTTAGATAAACTGTGAAAACATCGCTCTGTGGTTGTTTAACAGGCTCGTAAAACTTCAGGCTGCAGACTATTTTAAAACGAGATCAGCACCCCCCGGATTTCTGACTTAATCTAGCTTGATTTTAACACCAGCTGAACTTTTATTTTATTTTTAATGTGACAAATTCTCACAGTACAGCTCTAAACTTTAATATTTTGTCATATAAACTGTTCTAGACTAGATATATTCACATATTAATGTAGCGTAACGTCTCTGTACACATATTCCATCAGCTGAGGATCTTTACTGACAGCGGTTAACATCATTAAAATGTAGTTATTTAAAAAAAAAAAAAAAAAAAAGCACTTTGAGCTGAAATAAAGCTGTTTACTGCTTATTCCCGACTAATATCTGTCACACGTCCTTTCTATAACTCTGCAGCTGGAACAGCAGACTCGTGCTGTCTGTGACATGCATGCTTTTACAGCCCCGCCCACCCAAGTGAGAGCACAGGTGTCTGTGGAAACGCAAACTATTTTGGGGTTTAGCGTACCAAACCATACCAAACTGAACTGAATCAAACCGGACCCCCTGATGGAAACACGGCTTATGTTGGCCCTCCAATGTTACATTTTCATAAAGCTGACATCCTGTCTGAATGGTTCGTGCATGTGAGCTGTGCTGCGAGCACAGAGTGAGGCATGGACGAACGCTCTGCACTGTGACTGAGCTTCAGATTCTCAGGAGACAACGCCTCGAAGCATTTCATATAGATTAGAATCTGATAACCAGACCAAACTGCACACTCCTGACGTGTCTCTCAGGTGTGTGCAGGCTACATGGCGTGCTACCTTAATGTCTAAATGGATAAATATTCTGGTAATATTCTCATCTTAAGTAATGAAACATCAGCGTGTGAGCCTGTAATTGATAAGACTGAGCTTCAGTCAGATGAATGACTTACAGGAAATAATAACAGTATTAATAGTGCATATAAAACATGTTAAAAACTCTTTGTACCCACGTATAAGGCAGAGAGAGAGAGAGAGTAGCACTCAGGTAAATGATTTTCATTTCATCACCTTCCTAAAATAATGGTCTAACTTACTTTAAGTTATTATTTTAGTCATCAAAGATCTTTTTTAGCAGGTCTTATGCCCTATTCATATGGGACTAGTATTAGCCATGGACCTCTGGTCATTTGTAATAATCATGCAGGACGTCTGTGATCTTACTCCACTATGAAATCAACCATGTCTGTAATTTGTGGAGTAAAATTTCCAGAGTAAATGACCGACCATATTTCAGCACACAGAGGTCCACAGGTCAAACTTATCCTGTATGAATGATCATCTCTGTGATTTAGGGGGAAATTATTGTTTTTTACAGTCCATGCAGCTTTTTCTGCTCCTTTTATGATTGAAAACAATCATAGAGACTGTGTAGGAGATTGTTAACAAAGTTTGAACAGCATTTGAATCATGGAGGAGGATGCTGATACTGAGAGATACTCAAACAATCCTGCAGGCTATCACAGAGACACGCTTGGATTTATGGTGCTTAACAAATTTATTAGACCACCTGTCATATTTGTCTCAGAGACCATCCAGCATCATGAAGTGCTTTAATGCGGACTCTTCCATTTTCAGTCAGCTCTCCACGTTTTACCATTTTGAACAGGAATGAGGAATTTCAAACTGAATTCACCCAAATTTGAGCCGACTCACTTGGCTTCTCTGAGAAGTCAGAAATTAATCAAACATAACATTCAACCACTAAAACTAATTCTTCTGTTCAGAAATGCAAGTAAATAACTATAATTTGACATATTAATGAAGAAATAATAATGTGCTTTACTATTTTTTCAGTTTTTTTTTAGGGCAGCTGTGGCATAAACCTTACTTTGGTTAGGGTAAGGGTGGTCTAATACATTTGTTAAGCACTGTATTTTAACCATCACTCCCTTGTAATTTTTAGCTCCATCTGTCCTTGTTTGTCCAGAAAACAGATAGGCAGAAAGGTGTTAATAAAATAATCTTTTTTTTTTTTACTTTTTTCAACTTCAACCCTGACCACTAGAAATTGTATTTTTTTTTTTTTAAATTCAATGTTACACTCTTTTTAATGCCAGTTATTGTACACCATGTCACTGGTATTTTTTCTGGTTAAAAAAAAACAACAACAACACAAAAACACCAAAATTCCCATGTAAATTATCTAGAAGAAAAAAGTTGTTTTTTTTTCAGTAAAGTTTGGGCCATGGCAATGATGAGTAGTAAAATTGATTTTGATGCACTGAATTTTTTTCTATAGTGCCAAATTCCATATTTTAGCTCCATCTGTCCTTGTTTGTCCAGAAAACGGACATGCAGAGAGATGTTAATAAATACTAATTTTTCAACTTTTTTTAAAACTTTCACTGCTTCAGATCTCTTCAACAACTTCAACCCTGACTACTAAAAAAATAGATAAATAAATAAAAAATAAAAATCAACGTTACATCCTTTTTATGGCAGTTATTGTACACTATGCCTATGACTTGGATTCAGTGACCTAGCATCCATGCTGAACAGACGAGTCTATCGGAGCGTAAAACACGCCAGTTTTACCCTCCTTTACTCGAGCCTCATTCTGTACCAAATCATTTGCGAGTGAATAAATTTGCTCATGGTAGGTTTATTTTATGTACAGGCATAAAAAATCAGGATGTATGTAGGATGTGAATCACGAACGCGCATTTCCACCTCTAACCAAAATGTGACCACAAGTATGCCCATTACACACATACAAATTTACTGCATCTTTGAGACATGATATATTCTTTCCTATTGATTGAAAGGACCCGTGCATCCTCATGCATGTAAATCCACTTGCTATGAAGTGAGGGCAAAGTAGAAATTCTCCAAATGTCCCCCTTTCTTAGTCCCAGACTGCAGAACTCAGAAGTAGCATTTTCGACAGTAAACACTCCACTTAAGGCATGTCCAGTTGTAAACATAGATGCAGATTTACACCTAAGCACACACACAGGAGCACACAAACTTTTCCTTACACATGTAGCCCACTCTCAGACATCCATATCTAGTGCCATGAATCGGTTAATTTAATTCTGATGATGTTTAGTGGATGAAATAGTGCTTCAAACACTCTGAGTCCATGGAAGGTAAACAATGTCTGCGCTACCGAAGGGGTTAAAATGATGCGTTGGCACTATCTGCTGGATCACTGTGGAATGGGGAAATTTAGATCCCTAGTGATCGACTGACTGCAATAAAACAGTTGCTATAAGGTGTTTTGGTGCCATAGACACAGTCAAAAAACGTGTTTTTAATGGAAGTCTATGTGTCTGATTTCGGACAAATAAGGGTGGATGGAGCTATTTTGCGTCAACCAAGTTCTATTGGCAACACATTCTTTTTTTTTTTAATGAAGAAAAATAATAACTTTGGCGAAATTTGATACCTCAATCCATAAAAATGTGACTATCAACTCAAATAAATTATGATAAAAATGATGAATGTCCTCAAAACGGACATAGAAGGATCCGAGGGTTAATAATATTTACAAGTTATCAAAAAGTGTCTAACATCTAAATCCTTTAAATAGTATTTGTAATAAGATGACAGTTCAGAGATGTTTCAGTGAGCAGATCTTACCTGGATGAAGTCTCTTCACTGATGTCTGATGTTTCTCTGCATCCAAACTAGGGCTGTCGCAATATACTGATATTGACGATGATCGTGGTATTAAAACTTAAAATTTCAATATCGTGTAAAAAAAAAAGTGCATATGATAATATCGTGTAAATGATCCAGTGCCACTTGAACAGTTTGTTCTCTACATCCGCCCCTGTTTTCTTCTGCCCTGCTTAGTCTCCTTCCTGCGGCACCCCAACAACCCCTCCCCCTTCCTCCTCACACACAAACACTGACCCTCCGCAATGACACAGCGACTGCAGTACCTCCTTAGACAGGTATTTTGAGTGTAATTCATCTGCCTAAAGAGAGAACACAACATAAATAAAGTTAAAGATAAATTAAATTAATTGTCCCATTATTATTTAATTTTTTTATTGAAATCGTGATAATATCGTTATCATGAAATTTTTTGCCCATGATAATCGTGAAGTGAAAATCTGATATTGTGGCAGCCCTAATCCGAACTGTCTTTGGTGATTATGGTCAGTGATCACATTCACTCAAAGGCAAAAACTGACATTGTCACAAACAGTGTGAAAAAAAGGAAGCAGAGACCTTCTATGAATATATCTGATGTCATTGTGGTTTCCTCTTTCATTCCTGTCATCATCATCAGAGCAGAGAAGCAGAAGGAGAGATATGACTGTCACATTTTCTCGTCTCTGTAGATTCACTGGTACTGTGTGTGTGTTCTGACACAAAAAAAAATATCCATGGGGCCTGATTGCATGACTTTCAGTGTGAATAAATCGCCTTCTCAACTTCAGTAGGGCAGCATTTTATTCTACTTTAATTTGATCCAATCATTCTGATCCCTGAGTTTTATTTAAGGTGTTAGAGTCCATCACCAGCCCCTCCCCTTCACATTTTACTGATGATTCTCAGGATTTATGTGAGAAGTTTTCAGTTCCTTCTAACAACAAAGTCAAGGACATCAGGGAAAATATCACACCCCCAGCCTGTATTTTAAATCCAGGGAGAGATTTTTAATTATTTTTGTAGCTTTAAGCTGGTGTCCATGTCCTTTTTAGCTGTAATTTTATCCCAGATAAAAACAGCTTGATATTATCCCCACCAAATTTCTCAAAGAGGTTTTTAACACGGTTGGACCCAGAATTTTATCAGTAACCAGATCAAAATTTCAATTTCAGCTGTGTTTGTGTTTATTGTTCTCTGACCCAATTGTTGTTGTGTTGTCCCAGTCCATGACATGATTTTGTCTTTTGCAGTGGTCTGATATTGCCGATTTGAAATTTTCCTGTTCTGCCTTTTCTTTTTCTGTCCTTGTGAGTCGTCCTGCTGTCTCCTTTTCACACTCCTTTTGGTGTTCATTTTTCTCATGTCGAACATTCTTCCTGTTTTTCCTATGTATGTGTTTTGGCATGATTTGCATGGTATTTCATATATGATGTCGCATTTTTTGTCCGGTTCTATTTTGTCTTTGGGATGAACTAGCAGCTGTCTGAATTTAGTGTGTGGTTTTACGGCCGTGTTTATTTTGTGTTTTTTCATTTCTCGTTGTATTGGCTCTGTTATGCCTCAGATGTACTGTATTGTCACCACATCTTTGTAGTTATTTTATGTACAGTCGCTAGAAAAAAAATATGTGAACCCTTTGAGATTTCTTGGATTTCTGCATAAATTGGTCATCAAATGTGTTCCGATCTTCATCTAAGTCACAATAATAGACAAACACAGTCTGCTTAAACTAATACTACATACAAAATGATATGTTTTCATGTTTTTAATGAACAAAACATGTAAACATTCACAGTGCAGGGTGGAAAAAGTATGTGAACCCCTAGGCTAATGACGGGTTGACCCTCCTTTGGCAGCAATAACCTCAACCAAACTTTTCCTGTAGTTGCAGATCAGACCTGCACAACAGTCAGGAGGAATTTTGGACCATTCCTCTTTACTAAACTGTTTCAGTTCAGCAATATTATTCGGATGTCTGGTGTGCATCACTCGCTTGAGGTCATGCCACAGCATCTCAGTCGGGTTGAGGTCAGGACTCTGACTGGGCCACTCCTGGGCCACTCCACTCATAGCAGGGAACATGTGCAGAAAATATATTTTTTCTAAATAACCAGTGTCAAATTGTTCAAAAAACTAGTTCAGAAACATTAAATTCTTTTTATGTCATTTCTCTGTGTATTTTCTTTATTTTTGAGAAATAGTGGTTATACCAACTGACACTTAATGGCTACACCACCTGTCCTGAACCAGTTGCTCCTATTTAGGGTAAAGACCATGTTTCTTTAAGAATTTGATTCTGACATCACGGTACCATGTATGTTTGTTCTCACTTTGTCAATGACAAAAAAACAAACAAACATCTGCAGATATCTGTGAACAGACCCAACAGCATTTACCAACTGCTGGATAACACAAGAGACAAGTATAATACATAAGACATAAGACAAGTGTATGCTCCATGTAGAAAATGACTGGTACTCTTTTGTTATCATGACATTGTATTTTAGAGTCTTTACTTTGAAGAGTACAGTGGACAGATGATTGTGGGTTTTAGGCATATACTTATAGAACCTATGTGCCTAGAGTCTGTGTTTTGACTAATTAGTGGTTGAATCTGTTGATTGGTGTTGTTGTTTTTTGTTGTATTGTCTCTGTCTTTCATTCTCTCTCTCTTCTTTGCACCCATACCCCACTTAAATCACTGTGTTGTTGTCATTCTGTGGATTTGAACTATGGTACATCATATATTAAGGCCAAAATATGACTCCAAAGCACATAAAGAAAGACAGGACTGAAAAGAGTCTGAAGGAGTCACTTTCAGATGAGGCTTTTTAGGCACAGTGCTATGACATATGTGCTTGTGCTGGCCTATTTCTCCTCTGTCCATATAAAGTATGTCAGTATTGTCATGAATAGATTTCAAATCAGTGAAAGTACTGGCAGTGCAAATAGTAGATAGTCAAAGTGATTATTTTACTGTTTGCAGGGGCGGACTGGGGGAAAAGTGGCCCGGGAGTCATTGACAGACCGGCCCATTTAATGCGTGGTATGGGGAGCCAGCCAGCTGGCAGCACACGTTTCATACAACTTGATGAAAAAAATCTATGCATTTGGTGTTTGACTAAAATTCAAACAGTTATCAACAAACTGAAGAATCCAACTGAGCAGCCAACAAAAAACTGCAGATACTTCTGCAGTGATTTTAATGCCTACAGATCACTGATTCAATATTATAAGGACCCATCAGTTTACCAGGCTGTTGGACACTGGAATTACACTGACTATCTATACCCTGAATAAACCACTAGAGGGCAACATCATCACAACAAGAAGACATTTTAAAAGACATTTTATTGAAAAATATGACAAAGCTAACGACAAGTGCATAAAAAACTTAACCCAGAGCATTTATGAAAATGAGAACTAAACTGAAAATAGTAAAGTGACATTTGAAAAGTAAAAACTTGGAAGGTGAAGGACATTCACTTGATTCTCCTTACTGAAGCACCTTTCCTCTGCTTTTTTGGTCCTTCCTGATAAACAGAGTCAGTTAGTGCCAGTCTGTCTCCAACTATCCCCCTCTTGATTGTGTGGTATAAAAGTGAGGGATGCAAGGTGCAGTTCAACTCAACAACATAATGGTTTATAGCAGGGCTTTTCAAAGTGTGTGAGAGTGAGCCTCCCCTAAGAAGAACTGATCCATTCGGTGGACCCCCACCCACAAAAAGGATTCAAATTAAAACAATTAAACAACAACATTTCAAACATTTATGTCTAATCTTTAAACATTTTTAACATGAATATATTTGGGATATTTTGGTTTGCAAATGTCCTTAAACATCTGCCTTTCCCTCTTATTCAGTCATTATAACATTAAAAAAATACCCTTTTTCATATTTTTGGGCCATTTTACAACTTCTTTTTGCTTCTTTTCCCCACTTTTTCCACTTTTATCCCATTTTTGCCCTTTTTCACCTTTTTGCCCATTTAAGCTACATTTCATCATTAAATATCCCTTTTCTCCATTTTTTTGCTCATTTTTGTGACGTCTTTTTGCCACTTTTTCACAATTTTGCCACTTTTATCTAATTTCTTGCCCATTTAAACTACCCTTTGCCATTACATACCACCTTTTTCCTCTTTTTTTATGCCATTTTTGCAAATCTTGACTGCTTTTTGCCCATTTAAGTCACTTTCCACTCATTTTTCTGTCACGTCTCACAAATTTTTTTGTTACCTGACCATTTTTCCACTTTTTCTCCACATATTCACCCATTTTTTTGCTGCTTTTTTAACATTTTTGCCACCTTGAACCTATTTTTATGCTACTTCAGGTTGTTTTTGCCTCTTTTTACCTCTTAGATTGCGGCTCTTGCAAAGGTATTTTCAATCATTTGGCTCTTTGGTTGAGTAACACTGCTCTATAGCATAGTCCCTACAGTAACTATAAGTTTATTCATTTTGCTCCATGCACAGCAGAGGTTAGCAAAGCAAATCACCTTTTTTCTGGTTTATGGTTCCACGCCTCCCCTGAAGCTCTGTGGCGCCCCCCAGGGGAGGCCCGCCTCACACTTTGAAAACCACTGGTTTAGAGAGTACTCGTCCATGTGTTGCTTATGAAGGCTGGGTTGAAGTGGTTTATGTTGACAATGTGGCAGGGGTAGAAAGTAACTCATTACATTTACTCAAATGACTTTATCATTGAATCTTCTACTGATTGATGGACAGTATTATTTTGACAGCACTATTATAATGACATTAGATTGACATCATACCTGCAGAGAATTGAGCTCAGGTGGGTTCCAGGGAAGAGTGGAGTCTTGATCAGCATCACCAACAGATGCAGGCCCAAAGTCAACTTGTGAGTCTTCAACAGATGCCTGGATGGCATGGGAGACAGAGGAATCTGGCCCATCATAGAATGGGTCTGCATCTTGATTCAGCTCAAGAATTCAGCAGTCATCTTCATATTCCTGCAATCCTCTTGACTGACAAGTACCAGTGCCAACATCATCAGAAGATCCTGAATGTAGGGTCTCTGTGTTTTCATCTCAGGAGAGGCTGGTCCTGATTGCTGGCTAGGTTCCACAGTCTGTTGGTTATGGAAGAAGGAAAATCTTCTTATCATCTACTATTTGGTTATCATATGGTCTTGTCCATCACGTCTACTGTCAACCACCTGATGCGAGCCCTTGAACTTTGACCTTTTGTCTACACATTTGAAGTCAATGACAAAATTCATTTCTGTGTGCTCAAAAATGTGCTGGTATTTCAAGCTGAAATTAGTGACTGTGTCCTGCAGATGTAATTTTACAGCCCCTCGTCTCCTCTGAAGGTTAGAGTGATTTTCAGCTGGTCTGCTAACCGCCAAAGAAGTCCAGAGAAGAAGAAGAAGAAGGTAAACCTGATCTGTGCTAAACTAAAGTTAGTGGTTTGACTGTGTCACAGTTGTTTGTTTGTTCATCTTCTATGTTTAGTAGTGATTAGGGTGGACATGTGTCCGGACAGGCCGGAATTTAAATGCCTTGTCCGGCGCCGGACGCTTATTTGTCCTCTTTTTGGAGTCGCACCTGAATGTAACGCAGCATGTAGGGTTCGTTCGAAAAGTCCAAAAAATTACCTCTTAAGTCCTTTCCTATTCACTTTTCCTTAACCCCGACGAGAAACGTCACAGGGTCAAGGAAAGGTGTGAGTAAGAGGATAGGAAAGGAGAACTGTGGTGAGTAAGGAATCTGACTGCACTTTCTCTAGGCGGATGTTACGGATGTGACGCGTGTTTTTTGTGTAAAAACTACAATTTAACGTTGATGGACTACAAAATTCGCAACTTCCACTCGGTGTGTTCTCTGTGTTGTGTGCTGTGAACGCTAAAACGTCAGAGATATGAGCTCATGAAGATTTTTATATCCTAAAGTCTCTTCAGGAAGAGGAACCGTGAACATCCAGAACAGCAGAAACCTTTCTCTTAATCTGAACTTTCTACTAAGTCAATACAACGAGATGAATAATGTTCAAGTCCTTTTGTTTCATAACGATATTAAATACTTTTGCTTTATTCCCTACCTAATCATTTTTTCTTTAATTCTCTCGTCTCTGTTAAATTTATTACGGAGTCTACTCTGGTTTCATCTTCCTTTCAGCTCGTTCTGTGAAAAGCTCTATAAACTGCGTCTTCCCTGAGTAATTATGATGATAAATATAATAATCACAATATAGCAACATGTCGACTTTATCGCTTTAGTTGGTTGTGATTTACAAACTTAAAACGTTTACTTTAATATTTCAAAATAGCAAGACAAATACAGTTTAAAATACTGAGTGATCGGTTCACTGTTTAAATAAAATGGAAATGAGAAGAAATGAAATCCTGATCATAAGTTGAATGACAAAGTTTTCATGTCTGTAATATTTCTCTGTTCATCCCTACTGCCTTCTGTTTATCACTTGTATTATACGTTTGACTGAATTTTACGGTCTAAATCAGGGTTAGTTAAGTTATTCTAGTTATTCAAGTTATTCACCTGTTCTGATGAGCGGTCAACAGGTGCGTCACTTTAAATGAAGTTTACGCAAAGCATTGTGGGTCATCTTTTCATCTCTCTTGGTAAAGGATGGTCCAGTGTTTCCTAGGCTAAAGGAGATAATAAAGGAAACAATGAAGCTCCTTTCCTTACAATTTGGAGAATTCAAACAGTCCTTATCATGGCCGACACTTAAATACTTCCGGGTTGTTTCACTCAGTTAGGAACCTTCCTAAGCAAGATGGACTTTTCAAGCGCACCTTTATTATAAGGCTTGAGTCTTTTCCTTGAGTCTTAGTCCCGCCCACCAAAGACTCATGGAGAGACCGAGGAATCGACAGGGAAGACTGAAGCCATAAGACCGACGATTAACGGTCCATGGGACGTCCTTACCTCTGCAGCGTCACTTGAAGCGACGTCAGTTTATGATGACGGTGCCGGCTGATCATCAATCAGCTGATCATCAATCAGCTGATCATCAATCAGCTGTCAGCAGGCAGAAACAGCTGATTGTGTCTCCATAAATTAACAGAAGTCGGCATTTACAGGGATCAGAAAACCCCTGCATGAAGAGAAACCTGCAGTAAACATCAGAAGTTTTAAAGGCTCATGAACTGATGGGCTGGGATTTTAAAGTGTTTGAAATAAGCATTTACAGTGAAATACTGAGAATTTATTGAATTAAATTAATAATAAAAAGTGAATCAGTATAGAATTTATATTTGATTTGTTTTCTGATTCACCTTCAAACATCAAACATGTTAAAAGCTCATAAAATCAACAGAATCAAATACAAATCTTCCCTTTCCCCCAAAAAACCGAAATCATTTAGAGGATTTTTTCTACATTCGGTCTGTCATAACCTTGAATTAAGACAAAAGATAGTCATAGAAAATGATTAAATTATTCTGCCCACCTGATTTAGAACAATTTTAGCCCAATAATAGTCGTTAAAAGTACGACAATACAGAGACGTCTTTACAACAACATGAAAATTACATCTTTACACCTTTCACTTTTCTATTAAATCTAGACGTTGTTTAGATAGAGTGGAGACGTTTTTAATTTCATTGCAACTATTTTCTGATATAAAAAAAAATGCGGGCTCTTTCTACCTGCAAATGCTATATTACCAAATTATTAATTATCATAATTATTCGGTGTGAAGGTTGATCAAACCTGACGCTATCAGACTGATAGAAACTTTATTAATACTGCTATGATTTAAACCTGTTTCTTCTTAAAATCAGACAGACTGCTGCTGTCTGATTTTAATTCTCTTCATAATCTAATAAACAGAAATTTCTAAATAGACTATAACACTTAGAAAAAAATATTGGTAAAGACGTTTAAAAAACATCTCCACTCTGTCTAAACAACGTCTAGATTTAATAGAAAAGTAAACGGTTAAATGCTGTAAATTTCAGGTCGTTGAAAAGACGTCTCTATAAAGACCTCTCTATAAAGACGTGGCTGTAATATTGTCATTTTTTAACGACTATTATTGGGCTAAATTTGGACTAAATTAGACGGACAAAACATGGCTCACTTTCTGACGACTATCTTTTGTCTAAATTAAGGCTGTGATGGACTGAATGTAGAAAGAAAAACATCTAAATGCTGTCGGCGTTTGGTGGGAAAGGGCAGATTTATATCTGAATCTTTAGATTTTATGAGCTTTTAACATGTTTGATGTTTGAAGGTGAATCAGAAAACTAATCAAATATTAAACTACACTGATTCACTCTTTCTTATTGATTTTATTTATTCTCAATATTTCACTGTCAATGCTTATTTCAAACACTTATTTTAAATCCCAGCCCATCAGTTATTGAGCCTTTTAAACTTCTGATGTTTATATTCTGTTTAGAGTCCGTTGAGTCTGTTTATCGTCTGTAATAAACTCTGTTTCTCCTCCATTATTTATCTCTGCTGGTGCTGTAAAGTTTCACTGTGTAGCACCGTCCAATCAGAGAGAGATATCCAATAAGGGGGCGTGCCTCTGAGTAAAAAGTGTTCCGGGAAGCCTGCTCTGATGTGTCTTTCCTCATCGGTCTTCAAATCTCAGTCCTCGGTCTTATGGCTTGAGTCTTAAAACCCTGTAAGGGCTTTGGCACAGCCGTCAAGATGGCGGATCGGTAACTACTTCCGGTTCGAGCGAATCCGTAGGATCTGAGACCGATCTATAAGTGACTTGGGATCCGGCCACTGTCCATTGCTCTCTCTCTCTCTGAGCATCAGTCCGGTGTTTGTCTGTTAAATCAGTGTTCATTTCATCCACTAAAACTATGACTGAAAGATCATAGGAGGATTAAAGACAATGAAATGTCTGATTGAGTCTAAAAGTGTCTCTGAAACTTGATGATAAAATGAATATCCCTATCAGTAAAAATGAGGCTAAAGCATTAGTTAAAAGTCACATCATGAAAGTATGGCAACAAAGTTGGGATAATGGATATACTGGAAGGCACCTTTATGCAATACAGCAAGAAGTGGGTACAGCGAGGAGGAGGAGTAGAAGAACACATGAAGAAAATCTATGAAGAAGATTAAGAGTAGGACATCCAGGTTTAAACAAGACACTTGATAAAAAAGCATCTGACAGGACTATGTGAACAGTGCAGCCTTGTGGAATCAGTTGAACATGTTTTATTTCATTGTCAGAAGTTTGAAGATAAGCAAGAAATATTGAGGAGAGAAGTCAGGAAACTGGGAGTTGAGATGACACTTAAAAATCTTTGAACTGTGGGACAAAAATGTCTGTTCAAGAACCTTATTGAGACAGGTTTAATGTGAAGAATTTAGGATTGTTTTGTTTTAATTATTTTTTAATTTACAGTATTTAATTATTTTGTTTTATTATTGGTTGAACACTGGGCCAAACTCCAACACAGTAGGTGGCGGTATTGCACCTTTACGCTGAATGCCACCTGCCAATAAAACAAAAAGAGGCTGCCGGCTACACAAGGTTCAGGGCCAGGAAGAACCAACATCTCCAGCATTTAGGGAGGACTTTCTGGAGAGTGATGGTATCAGAGTGATGGAGCAGTTACTGCACACTCACACTGAACCGTCAGGACCGTGTCTGGGCTCTTTTGAGCCTAAAGTCCAGAACGTTTGACCATTGAGAGTACATTTGTTCCTGCTTGGAGACGGCATGCTTCACTGCCCCGGGACTAGGCCTGGGTTCAAAAGATCGATTCTCCGATTCAGATCGATTCTTTTCTTAAAAATTCAATATCGATCCATAAAATCCAAAGATCGATCTTTTAATAAGTGCCTTTTTTCCTCTCCTGTCGGCTCCTCGCAGAGCCTCAGACTCAGACGTCTCAGACTTACGTCACTCACACGGCCTGAAAGTTAATCAGCACTCGCTTCTAAAAACGTTTAGACTCAGATTCAAGGTTTAAATCTCACACCCAATCATCTAATTTTGGATATCTGGGTGTGTTATTAATACGAGCTGCATATCTGCATATATCCTCAGACGTAAACTTCCGCCAGTGCTGTGAGAGCAGCGGAGCTCTACAGGTGGAGCTGCTGCTACAGACCGGGCAGACTCACACACACACTAGTGATCGTCTGAGATGCTACGTTAAAGAGGAGCAAACCCCGACTGATTTGTGAAACCCCCGTATATGCCGCTCCATACAGTGTGCTTAATTTTACGACCCCTTATTCCTCTGTTTCACGTGCAAATTACGCACGGCCCCGCTGTACAGCAGGGAAATGACGGAGCGCTCAGTCATTGAGAAAACTATCAGTAACAAACTTGCATCTCATGTAGATTTTCTATCAAGTTAGCAAATGTACATTAGATGATAGATAACATGATGCATATTTCTATTTATAAGCGCTGTGGATCTTTAAATTAAAGAGCATAGATATGTGTCTATAGAACACACCTCAGACAGCAGACAGACAAACATTACTGCACCACACTGCACTATATCTGAAAATGTGACTATTACTACTAGTAATAGTTTTTAGTAAGATAATTAGTTAAAAATAATTGATCAAATTTACTTATTTTATTTTTTAACAAGACTTTCAACTTGGACTTGCAACAAGTGACTTATTTCTTAAACACTACAAAGACAGGCAAACTGAACAAAAAAAGAGGTAAAGTAATGATGAAAATACTTTTAGCTAAGGGTCAATTTTTGATGCAGACCCTGAAATTTTTAATAATGTGCCTAGTTGGAACATTCTTTGTACTATTTCCAACTAAAGTTCTCTGAGAATCTCTTAAATGTAGAAGCAACATAGGATTTTTTACTAAAATATCTCTACATGAATCAATATTGAATCGAATTGAATCAGGGCATTGAGAATCGGAATTCAATCGAATCGATTCAGGAAACCAGTGGCAATACCCAGCCCTACCTGGCACTGAAGGACGAGGCATGGGACAAGCAAATGAAGTAGCACAAGTGCGGGAACGTGAAATAAATTTAAATATAGGCCTGTTTTGGCTGTAAATATAGGCTTGTTTTGGCTGTAAATATAGGCCTGTTTTGGCTGTAAATATAGGCCTGTTTTGGCTGTAAATATAGGCTTGTTTTGGCTGTAAATATAGGCCTGTTTTGGCTGTAAATATAGGCTTGTTTTGGCTGTAAATATAGGCCTGTTTTGGCTGTAAGTATAGGCTTGTTTTGGCTGTAGATATAGGCTTGTTTTGGCTGTAGATATAGGCCTGTTTTGGCTGTAAGTATAGGCTTGTTTTGGCTGTAGATATAGGCTTGTTTTGGCTGTAAATATAGGCCTGTTTTGGCTGTAGATATAGGCCTGTTTTGGCTGTAAGTATAGGCTTGTTTTGGCTGTAGATATAGGCTTGTTTTGGCTGTAGATATAGGCCTGTTTTGGCTGTAAATATAGGCCTGTTTTGGCTGTAGATATAGGCTTGTTTTGGCTGTAAATATAGGCTTGTTTTGGCTGTAGATATAGGCTTGTTTTGGCTGTAAATATAGGCCTGTTTTGGCTGTAAATATAGGCCTGTTTTGGCTGTAAATATAGGCCTGTTTTGGCTGTAAATATAGGCTTGTTTTGGCTGTAAATATAGGCTTGTTTTGGCTGTAGATATAGGCTTGTTTTGGCTGTAAATATAGGCCTGTTTTGGCTGTAAATATAGGCCTGTTTTGGCTGTAAATATAGGCCTGTTTTGGCTGTAAATATAGGCCTGTTTTGGCTGTAAATATAGGCTTGTTTTGGCTGTAAATATAGGCCTGTTTTGGCTGTAAATATAGGCCTGTTTTGGCTGTAGATATAGGCCTGTTTTGGCTGTAAATATAGGCTTGTTTTGGCTGTAGATATAGGCCTGTTTTGGCTGTAAATATAGGCTTGTTTTGGCTGTAGATATAGGCTTGTTTTGGCTGTAGATATAGGCCTGTTTTGGCTGTAAATATAGGCCTGTTTTGGCTGTAAATATAGGCCTGTTTTCGCTGTAAATATAGGCTTGTTTTGGCTGTAGATATAGGCCTGTTTTGGCTGTAAATATAGGCCTGTTTTGGCTGTAGATATAGGCCTGTTTTGGCTGTAAGTATAGGCTTGTTTTGGCTGTAGATATAGGCTTGTTTTGGCTGTAGATATAGGCCTGTTTTGGCTGTAGATATAGGCCTGTTTTGGCTGTAAGTATAGGCTTGTTTTGGCTGTAGATATAGGCTTGTTTTGGCTGTAGATATAGGCCTGTTTTGGCTGTAAATATAGGCTTGTTTTGGCTGTAAATATAGGCCTGTTTTGGCTGTAAATATAGGCTTGTTTTGGCTGTAAATATAGGCTTGTTTTGGCTGTAAATATAGGCCTGTTTTGGCTGTAAATATAAGCCTGTTTTGGCTGTAGATATAGGCCTGTTTTGGCTGTAAGTATAGGCTTGTTTTGGCTGTAGATATAGGCTTGTTTTGGCTGTAGATATAGGCCTGTTTTGGCTGTAAATATAGGCTTGTTTTGGCTCTAAATATAGGCCTGTTTTGGCTGTAAATATAGGCTTGTTTTGGCTGTAAATATAGGCTTGTTTTGGCTGTAAATATAGGCCTGTTTTGGCTGTAAATATAGGCCTGTTTTGGCTGTAGAAATAGGCCTGTCTTGGCTGTAAATATAGGCCTGTTTTGGCTGTAGATATAGGCCTGTTTTGGCTGTAAATATAGGCTTGTTTTGGCTGTAGATATAGGCTTGTTTTGGCTGTAGATATAGGCCTGTTTTGGCTGTAAATATAGGCTTGTTTTGGCTGTAGATATAGGCTTGTTTTGGCTGTAAATATAGGCTTGTTTTGGCTGTAGATATAGGCTTGTTTTGGCTGTAGATATAGGCCTGTTTTGGCTGTAAATATAGGCCTGTTTTGGCTGTAAATATAGGCTTGTTTTGGCTGTAAATATAGGCTTGTTTTGGCTGTAAATATAGGCTTATTTTGGCTCTAAATATAGGCCTGTTTTGGCTGTAGATATAGGCCTGTTTTGGCTGTAAGTATAGGCTTGTTTTGGCTGTAGATATAGGCTTGTTTTGGCTGTAAGTATAGGCTTGTTTTGGCTGTAGATATAGGCTTGTTTTGGCTGTAGATATAGGCCTGTTTTGGCTGTAAATATAGGCTTGTTTTGGCTGTAAATATAGGCTTGTTTTGGCTGTAAATATAAGCTTGTTTTAGCTGTAAATATAGGCTTGTTTTGGCTGTAAATATAAGCTTGTTTTAGCTGTAAATATAGGCTTGTTTTAGCTGTAAATATAGGCCTGTTTTGGCTGTAAATATAGGCTTGTTTTGGCTGTAAATATAGGCTTGTTTTGGCTGTAAATATAGGCTTGTTTTGGCTGTAAATATAGGCTTGTTTTGGCTGTAAATATAGGCCTGTTTTGGCTGTAAATATAGGCTTGTTTTGGCTGTAAATATAGGCTTGTTTTGGCTGTAAATATAGGCCTGTTTTGGCTGTAAATATAGGCTTGTTTTGGCTGTAAATATAGGCTTGTTTTGGCTGTAAATATAGGCCTGTTTTGGCTGTAAATATAGGCTTGTTTTGGCTGTAAATATAGGCTTGTTTTGGCTGTAAATATAGGCTTGTTTTAGCTGTAAATATAGGCTTGTTTTGGCTGTAAATATAGGCTTGTTTTGGCTGTAAATATAGGCTTGTTTTGGCTGTAAATATAGGCTTGTTTTGGCTGTAAATATAGGCTTGTTTTGGCTGTAAATATAGGCTTGTTTTAGCTGTAAATATAGGCTTGTTTTGGCTGTAAATATAGGCTTGTTTTGGCTGTAAATATAGGCTTGTTTTGGCTGTAAATATAGGCTTGTTTTAGCTGTAAATATAGGCCTGTTTTGGCTGTAAATATAGGCTTGTTTTGGCTGTAAATATAGGCTTGTTTTGGCTGTAAATATAGACCTGTTTTGGCTGTAAATATTGGCTTGTTTTGGCTGTAAATATAGGCTTGTTTTGGCTGTAAATATAAGCTTGTTTTGGCTGTAAATATAAGCTTGTTTTGGCTGTAAATATAGGCTTGTTTTGGCTGTAAATATAAGCTTGTTTTGGCTGTAAATATAAGCTTGTTTTAGCTGTAAATATAGGCTTGTTTTGGCTGTAAATATAGGCTTGTTTTGGCTGTAAATATAGGCTTGTTTTGGCTGTAAATATAGGCTTGTTTTGGCTGTAAATATAGGCTTGTTTTGGCTGTAAATATAGGCTTGTTTTGGCTGTAAATATAGGCTTGTTTTGGCTGTAAATATAGGCTTGTTTTGGCTGTAAATATAGGCTTGTTTTGGCTGTAAATATAGGCTTGTTTTGGCTGTAAATATAGGCTTGTTTTGGCTGTAAATATAGGCTTGTTTTAGCTGTAAATATAGGCTTGTTTTGGCTGTAAATATAAGCTTGTTTTGGCTGTAAATATAAGCTTGTTTTAGCTGTAAATATAAGCTTGTTTTGGCTGTAAATATAAGCTTGTTTTAGCTGTAAATATAGGCTTGTTTTGGCTGTAAATATAAGCTTGTTTTGGCTGTAAATATAGGCTTGTTTTGGCTGTAAATATAAGCTTGTTTTGGCTGTAAATATAGGCTTGTTTTGGCTGTAAATATAGGCTTGTTTTGGCTGTAAATATAAGCTTGTTTTGGCTGTAAATATAGGCCTGTTTTGGCTGTAGAAATAGGCCTGTTTTGGCTGTAAATATAGGCCTGTTGTGCCTGTAAATATAGGCCTGTTAGCATGAGTCATGCCAGGTGTTATTTTTCAGCCCACCTCCTCTCTGAGATAAAAACTACTGTTCCTTTCTTTCTGAATGGAGCCACCACTATGACACCTTTCTAGAAGTTTGTAAGAATGAGGCAGCGGGCTTCTGCAGACCGTGGACACTTTAGGAGCTGCTGTCTGATAATGTGTCTCTGTTTGTCCTCAGCTCAGTGCTGAGACCAGACACTTGTGGAGAGGAACGCCGTCCATCATTGAATCTGACTTCAGGGCAGCTGTCTGAGGAAGAAAGATGACTCCCCCACTCAAGGTAGGAATGAATTTACACTCAGCACATTTAAAGTTTGACTTTTTCCTTTCTGACAATGTGATGGAGTTGAGCAGCTGATTTTCTGGCTCCAGTGAGAAAGGTTTGGATGTCCTGGAAGGTTAGACATAGTTATTTATTGTAGTTTCCTCTAACTGTAACTGAGCTTTTGTCTTGTAGTAGTTTAGTAGTCCAGTCTTCTACAGTTGTTTTAGGGTGCTTTCACACTAGGGGCCCGGTCCCGGATCCGAGTGCACTTGAGCCCAAAGTCCGGTACATTTTGGTAGTGTGAATACAAATGCAGGCCCACTTGGGGAGGTGGTCTCGGGCGCAATTCAAGTGGACTCTGGCACGGTTCGGATGAAATGTAAATGCAACCGCGCTCGGATACGTGACAGAGCGTTGTATCAGCTTAATGACATCATCCTTACAGCTAAACTTCTTTAAACAGCGTGGCAGTTTGTTCACATTTTTCCTCCAGAAAGGGCAGAAATCATGAAAATCCAGTCAATAAACGGTCTGTTGTGACTCACCTTACAGATGAACACTGGCTGGAGTCAGTGAGAGGATGTGCAAAGGCAATAAAAGTCTCCTGTCACCTCAAAAGCCGATGTATCTGTGCAGCGCGAGCCCATTTAATCCTCTAAGCTGCACATAGATGTGCAAATACGAAGACTGAAGTTGCTGGTATCTTAAAAGTGATTTTAATCATCCATGGATGTAGGATGGGCTTTTTGCCAGGTCAAAACAAAAACAATCTTCTTCTTCTTTCTCCTCCTTTGCAGGGTTGTAAACCAGCTACGTGCATACCGCCACCTGCTGTTTCAGAGCAAGTAAATACATAAGTGTGCCAGGTAGTGTTGTCAAGATACCAACATTTTGGAATCGATACCGGTACCAACATGTATTTCGATACTTTTCGATACTTTTCCAAATAAAAAGAGAACACAAAAAATGTCATTATTGACTTTATTTTTCCAGAAAATCTTAGAACTATAACTATGCATAAGTAAATGAAATAAAGTACCACAAAGGCAGGCTTTTCTAATGCATCATGCATGTGTGCATTTACAGCTCAGGAAAAAAAATTAAGGGACCACTTTAAATTTATCGTAAATCAGCATGTCTACATGTATGGCAAAAAGTTTAAAAATCACTGTGAGAATATAAATATAATATAATAATATAAAATAAAATAATATAAATAGGCTATTTAACCCTCTGGGCCCTGAGCCATTTTTGACAAATTTCTCTCGCCTGGTTTCATGTTTTGGGGACAAAAAAGTGAAAAAAGTAACATTCTGTGACCACAGGTTTTCAAGATATTTACATAAATACAAAAAATGTCCATGCGTTTTTTTGCAGTGACAGATACTCCAGTGCTTGCACCCTGTTCATGTTTTTGTGTTTGCCATCATTGAACGCCTTTTTCTTTCTCTGTAATGCCCTATCTGCTCTGTAGTCCATCTCCAAATGGAAGTCGAAGTGTTTGGGCAGGCGCAGTTACAGACAGGATGACATGAGAGAAGCACCACCTTCTGATTGGTTGAAAATCCTCCCAAGATGCTTTGCATGACAAAATGACCTCACTGTCCAAAACAAAGATGGCGGCACCCGCGAAAGATAATCAAAACACAATCGAAAATGGATTAAAAATGGGTAAAACAGCATTTATAATCAGCTCCAATGCAGTGGATTTAATCTTTAAAGACCCTGAAAAGTCACCGAAGTTCCAGGCTTGTTAGAACGGCGTCCTTGAGAGCTACAAGGACGTCCAAGGTAGCAAATGAACGGCAAAACCATCAGCTTTCATGGGAAAAAAATGGTGAGCGACTGTCACGTATGGTTCAAAAGTTATTAATGTTTTTAAAAATAATAATTACAATGCGGTGACATCACGCGGCAACGTTAAAAAAAAAGTACCGGACTCATCCAAGTATAGTACCGTTTTAAATGCCTCAGTACCCCGGTACCAATTTAGTACCGGTATACCGAACAAGCCTAGTGCCAGGGTACAGTTCGATATCGCTAGTGTGAAAGCATGCTTAGGGAGGGGGGGGAATCGCGGTGCGGTTTGAATCAAATGGGCCTAATGTGAAAGCGCCCTTAATTCCAAAAACAAACATTTTCATGTTACTATGCCAACTGATCTCAGGAAAATGAAATCTGTGGATGTTTTGGTCATGAAGGAAAAAAATGTGAATCAGTTTTTTACCTATATCACTGACTCCTACCAGGAGGCCATTTTTGTTGCAGTGGTATTAACAAGTGTATCAGTTTGATATTGAAAACACTGCTATTGTGACAACTCTCCTCCGCAGTAATGCAAATAGTCCATGGGCCAGACCCCAAAATTTGAGGTATCGGTACCACTCAAGGTGGCAAAGGTTTGCAATAATTTTTGAAAAGGTCCATGTCTCTAGTTTATATTTTGGTGTGATAACCTTTGCTCAGTGGTAGCTGAGTCATAGTTATCAGCTGATGAAGTCATCTACCTCTTACTGAAAATTGCCATTTTGATGCTGGTGTATATTCTGCTTTAGGTTCATGTTAAGGACATTTGTCAATGTTTTGTGATATTGTGTTTGGTATCATTTTAAAGGGGACACTCTAAGCTTTCATTTAAACACAATTTTAATTCTTTCTGACAAATAATGAGGTAACAGCAGCTTTTCAAACAGTCATTGATACACATTTTTTTCACAATTTTCGCCTAAATTGTTTTCTATCTTTTAGCTCTGTGACAACTAGGAACATCATGGACACAAAACTCAGACACTGGACTATTCACATGGATATAAGGATTCAGGAAATGCATCTTACAACCATATTATTTCATTGTGAGCTGTTATTGTGAGCCATAAAGTGGACCAATACCAGGCGCAATTCTCACAAATATCTGCTCCTAGTCCAGGTAGATGGTGATTGGTATGTGAGACAGCTGAGAGAAATCAGTGTCATTTGTACCAGTATACTTTGGTTTGGGTAATTTTGTATTTTAAAAACAAAATGTATTTTCCTTGTTTCATAAAAAACTGAAAATAACAAAAAATAAAACAATAAACAGAGAATTATTGTATTAACATAAAGAATAATTCACTAAGTCCCACAGTGATTCTGTAAGGACACATTACTCTCAGTATTTCTGTTTGAACATTCATTTTCTGATTGTTTCTTGTTAGAGAAGTGTGTCTGACTGCTAGCAGTAGCAGCTGAGGGAATCAGAATCAGTTTATATGGTCAGGTGTGTGAACACAAACAAGTGATGTGACTCTGGTTTACACTGTTCTCAGTGTTCAACATCCAAATAGACAAACAGCAGGACAAGATGGAATAATTACTGACTATTTAAGTTGTCATTTTACCATCAGTATATATTTTTATTCTAAGAGTTAAGATAATTACTGTAATTAATTGTCCAAGCCAGTTTTTCAATTGTTCATGTTACTGGAAAGCGGTGCTCTACCTGAGAGACCTACCTGTGTTTATGACAGCACGCCCAAAGGCTGTTGAGGCAGTAGTATTTATATCAAGGTTTGCATGTTTTACTGATAATTACTAGAAAGATTGGACATAAAGCAGAGTGACTGCAAGAAAAAAAAATGGAATCCAGTACCATGGAATTAGAGGAATTAATGGAGAGGGAAATAAGAATTTATTGAACTACAATTCAGTCAGGAATCCTCTTGTCATACATTTTCCATTTTATTGCAGAATGGAAATACGGTTCCATCAGTAGAGAAGGCTCTGCTGAAAAAATGCTCCATGTGTTCATCAAGCAGCATGCTTGAACTTTCCAGGGAACATGGCAAGAAACCTCCATATGGATAGATACATTTATGTTAATGCATTAAATTATTTAAAGAGCAATGAATCCATAGTAGCATGTTTATGCTATAAAGGAAGAGGCTGGGGTGGAGGAGGTTAAGTTTTACCAGCAGCAGTGTGGTGCATCAGCATCAATGCAAACAGGAATTAACGGAAAGTACGTCATATCTAACCCTTTTTGACCTACCATAGAACGCAAAAACAAAAATAAAATGAAACTGTGCTCAATTTGCAAAAAGACAGCATGTTTATAATAACTAAACTATTTACAGTAGTGCAATCAAATCTCTAAGTGTGCCAGAGACTTTTGAGCATACATGTGTTTGCAGAAGGCCATGATGAAACAATAACAAGTGCAACTTGTGACCTGCAAGAAAACAACTTGATAGGTTCGTGCAGACAAAATGTCATCATTCGCCATCATATACATGTAAAGTAGGAGGTGTTGAAAAAGGCAGCGGTCGGAAATATATTCTAGCATATTGTTTTAGATGTGTGTCCTTTTAACTACATTTCTGCAAAAGAAAGAAGGATATTTCTGAAAGGAAACAGTACTGTGGGACACACTGAATGTCTGATATGACATTGCAACTCCTCTGGTTTTACATGCAAAAAGAATTACTGCTCTGTCTCATTTAGTTGCAATTCTAACCGCAGTTAAAGACAGATATGCAATGGGAGCACCAGTGCTCCAGCAGGTCTTAAAGGACTCCACACAATATTGAGTGTAGAGAAAGAACTGAGATTGGCTGGGAGGGGAGAATTGGGATTAGTTGGTCATCAGATGATCTCAGCTGGGCGTATGAGTACCGTGTCCAGCATGAACTAGGCTTTTAGTTCACTCTGATCTAGAGTTTAATTATGAAAGTTAATGCTGGTTAGAAAAACAACAACAGATAAAATGCAGAGAAGATGGTGAGATTTGATTTGAAGATCAAAAGAAAAAATGGCTTATATTAAAACCTCAGCAAATAAAACAGGCACTCCTCAAAAGTGCAGAGTCAGTGTGGATGCTGAGAGCCAGTTACTTTTCAACACAAACATGCTAGCTGTGTCTTCTGAAGCACTGGCTAATAGGCAGGACGTCATGTACTACTGACCACTAACAGCTGGTCAGTGCTGGTCTGACTATAGCAATAAATGGCAAGTGAGATTGAAGACTGGGTCACTGCAAGCAGTGGTAAAATATCTTGAACCAAGTATTCCCACAGCAGGGAGAGGAGAGCTCCCAGCCAACCAATCAAACTTAGATTGTTTAAATATGGTTTTCTACAGTTGGTCAATTTAAGGCTAAAATGGAATATTTTCAGATATTTTTTAAATATGGCATGAAATGGGATGGATTAGTGGGGCAGTCTGAGCATTTGGGAGACATTGCTAGACTCTGCTATGAGCTGTGCCTGGACTCCCTCTTGCTGTGGATGATGAACCTAAGTACTTTGAGATTAAATCATTTTTTGCATCAAAGGAATGATCATCGCTGAATGTTTAGTGTGGTTAAAAATGATTGAACATGGCCACCAGTGAACACAACCACTGATGAAGTCCATCATACTATTCATCCACAGCCACATGGAGGCTTTCTCTGCAGCCTCCTTTGTGGATGGTTGTTCTCCTCAGTGACCCCAGTGCTCTGCAGGATGTAGACTCTGTGAACAGAGTGGTCTGGGAAGCTCTGCTGCCCTCTTAGTGGATGGTTGTTCTCCTCAGTGCCCCCAGTGCTCTGCAGGATGTAGACTCTGTAGACTGTGGCTTGGAAAGCTCTGCAGCCTTCTTCCACTGAGTGGTTCAGTCCTTTCCACATGATTCCAGCAATCCTCCAGGAATCCCCAGTACTGAGGGCATAGTCAAATTTATTGGGACAAGCTGTCCTCAGACAAAATGCCAATAAAGTTGCTGCAATATGTGCTGAACACTGATAATCCCCTGGCATGATGAGTGATGAGACCTCAGCAACTTCCTTCAGCACATGGCCATGGCAGAAATGATAGCAGCAATCCCTCAGGGCTTTCAGGTAGCTGCTCAGGGTGAACTCTGTGTCTCTTTCTCCAAGCAGAGCAGATAACACCATGTACTGGACTTGCCTAAAAAATCTGGAGGATTGCTGGGCTAGTAAGAATTGTCATTAAGAGCTTGGATTATTGGAGTATTATGCTCTATGGGCAGATGCCATTCCATGTGAGCCTGCGCTGCATTGTACTCTCCCATCTCATCCAAGCCACATGAAGCTTCATGTTTTCCATCCTGATGTTCTTGTTCTGCTGTCCTGCTGCTCTGACCTCTTCCTGGACAAACAATGTTCTCCCATTTCCCCCATTTTATCTTACTGGGGTATCAGAGAAGTACTCACACCTGATCATTGACCACTGCCACTAACCCAACCATAGCCTTGTGCCTCATCCTTGCCGTTCCAGTCTCCAGACACCACTCCATTTTAAGCTTGTGTGAATTCCAGTACCAGGAAATTAGACTTTGGGGTTTTTGGAATCTCTGTATTGCCTCTGTGGTGTGGGATGACCTTGGACTCTCCCATGTGGCTGTGAACAGGATACTACCAGGATGTTAGTCTTCCCTCAGAAAGACACAGTGCTCATGCTTCATGGGAAAGCTAGCCACCTGTGGAGGTATATTCTGAGCTTTCCCTCCATCATATCTACTTATTTGATAGGTACATCATCAACTATCAGCCAAAGGATCTGGGGCAGGATGCCATATTAGTATATAGGGCTGGACAATTATTTGCAAATTAGATTAAATCGCAATATAACCTGCTGCAATTTTCAAATCATAGAAAGTGCCATATTCCTTTAACCTGAAATTTGTGTCAGAATACCAGTTTAAAAACCTTTTTTTGCAGCAGAGACGCTATGCATTACATATCATGCAATCATTCTAGTGGCATATTTTTTAGAAAAGTTTACCAAAAAATCCTATTTTTCTAATTTTTGTATGTTTTTCTTGTTAAATATGGGCATTATGTAAAAATGATCTTTCCCTTTAATACAACAGTTCATATCCTATTTGCAAAATGAGACAAAATCATCACAATTAGATATTTTTTCAAAGTTGTTTAGCCCTAGTTTAATCTAATATTGTGTTGTTTATAGTTTAGAATGAATTATTGATCGTTTTTGTTGGAAAATACATGACTTGAGGAACTTAAATAATCGCAAATTCATTGCCAATCACAATATTGGGTAAAAAACAAATCGCAATTAGATTATTTTCTCAAATTGTTTAGCCCTATTAGTATATCCACAACTTCAGATTGCTGGTCAGTCCTGACCTGTGCCCGTTGCTGAGCCAAGTCTCCAGATCCTCCATGGATGTCTGAATGGTGGCTGCATCTTTGAGGCTGTGGCCAAAAAGTTTAACTGAACTGTTGAATGGCTTGTCATTGATGGATGGGATTTTGGGGACATTGCCAGATTTCAGACATTTTGGTCATAAGCCAAAATTAGTTATTGAACTTCTGCACTGCACTCCTCATCAGACAAATATAACAACAAAATACTGATGTTAAAATGGTGACTTAAATAGTCAGTAATTATTCCTTGTTGATAAATTTGTCTATTCAGATTTTGACCACTGAGAACAGTTTGCATTGGTATATGGTATGCACACCCAATTTAGTATTCTTTACATGGGATCTTAGTAAATCAGGCCCTTGGATTACGCTGGGAGTGTTCATGTTAAATGCTCTGCAGATTGTTAAAAATAAAGTTATTCATACTGTACTGATGTGGACATGTTGGTGGTGCTAACTTTCACTCCTCCATTCTCTCAGGTAGAGCACCGCTTTCCAGTAACATGAACAATTAAAAAACTGGCTTGGACAATTAATTACAGTAATTATCTTAACTCTTAGAGTAACAATATATACTGATGGTAAAATGACAACTTAAATAGTCAGTAATTATTCCATCTTGTCCTTCTGTTTGTCTATTTGGATGTTGAACACTGAGAACAGTGTAAACCAGAGTCACATCACTTGTTTGTGTTGACATGTCCTTAACATGAGCCGAAAGCAGAATATGCACCAGCATCAAAATGGCAATTTTCAGTAGGGGGTGGATGACTTCATCAGCTGATAACTATGACTCAGCTACCACTGAGGAAAGGTTATCACACCAAAATATAAACTAGAGACATGGACCTTTCCAAGATTTATCGCAAACCTTTGCCACCTTGAGTGGTACCGATACCTCAAATTTTGGGGTCTGGCCCATGGACTAAAAGCCGTCAGCCGAAGATCTCCACCATGACTGTTTTCTTTTCTGCTTCTTGTTGTTCCAGAAACGGAGGGGCACGCCTCGTAGTCATGACTGTCAGCAATGTGGTAAAGGCTTCTCTTGTTCATCAAATTTAAAGAAGCATATGGGAGTTCACACTGGAGAGAAACCATACAGCTGTGAGCAATGTGGTAAGGCCTTCTCTGAAGCAAAAACTCTAAGGATGCATCAGCGTATCCACACTGGAGAGAAGCCGTACAGCTGTGAGATCTGTGGGAAAGCTTTCACAAATTCATCTGCATTGAGATGTCACAAACGCACTCACACCAGAGAGAAACCATACAAATGTGAGGACTGTGGTAAAAGCTTCCGTCAGTTGGGTCACTTCGGGACTCACAGAAACATCCACACGAGAATTACACTACCCTTGTCTGGATTGTGGGAAAGTCTTCAGTCATCAAAGTACTTTAACGAAACATGAGTGTATTCATACTGGAGAGAAACCGTACAGCTGTGAGCAATGTGGTATGGCCTTCTCTCAATTAAGTACTCAAAGGAACCATCAGCGTCGCCACACTGGAGAAAAGCCGTTCAAATGTGATCAGTGTGAGAAAGCTTTCTCAAAGTTGGCAACCCTCAGCGTACACCGCCGCATTCATACTGGAGAGAAACCCTTCAGCTGTGAGCAGTGTGGGAAAGCATTTTCAACTCAAGGTAATCTAAAAAACTCACATTCCTGTGCACACTGGAGAGAAACCCTTCAGCTGTGATCAGTGTGGGAAAAGCTTCAGTCATAAACACTACTTAACAGTTCACCAGCACATCCACACCAGAGAGAAACCCTTCAGCTGTGATCAGTGTGGGAAAAGCTTCAGGCATAAGAACACCTTTATATGCCACCAGCAGATCCACACTGGAGAGAAACCACACAAATGTAGATACTGTGAGAAAGCCTTCAGAAGTCAACAGGACTGCATCACACATGAACGCGTCCACACTGGTCTGAAACCATACGTCTGCTCCACATTCTTACAAGGAATAAGCTAAACCTAATTAGTAAATGTCTGATATAAACACAAATCTAATCACGTTCATCCCTATTATTCACAGTTTACATCAACCAATCACAGCCCGTGAAAGCATGAGTCACGCCAGGTGTTATTTTTGAGCCCACCTCCTCTCTGAGATAAAAACTACTGTTCCTTTCTTTCTGAATGGAGCCGCCACTATGACGCCTTTCTAGAAGTTTGTAAGAATGAGGCAGCGGGCTTCTGCAGACCGTGGACACTTGAGGAGCTGCTGTCTGATAATGTGTCTCTGTTTGTCCTCAGCTCAGTGCTGAGACCAGACACTTGTGGAGAGGAACGCCGTCCATCATTGAATCTGACTTCAGGGCAGCTGTCTGAGGAAGAAAGATGACTCCCCCTCTCAAGGTAGGAATGAATTTACACTCAACACATTTAAAGTTTGACTTTTTCCTTTCTGACAATGTGATGGAGTTGAGCAGCTGATTTTCTGGCTCCAGTGAGAAAGGTTTGGATGTCCTGGAAGGTTAGACATAGTTATTTGGTGTAGTTTCCTCTAACTGTAACTGAGCTCCTGTCTTGTAGTAGTCTAGTAGTCCAGTCTTCTACAGTTGTTTGAATTCCAAAAAACAAACATTTTCATGTTACTATGCCAACTGACCTCAGGAAAATGAAATCTGTGGATGTTTTGGTCATGAAAAAAATGTGAATCAGTTTTTTATCCATATCACTGACTCCTACCAGGAGGCCATTTTTGTTGCAGTGGTATTGAAAAGTGTATCAGTTTGACATTGAAAACACTGCTATTGTGACAACTCTCCTCCACAGTAATGCAAAGCTGTCAGCAGAAGATCTCCACCATTTTCTGCTTCTTGTCGTTCTAGAAACGGAGGGGCAGCCTCGTAGTCATGACTGTCAGCAGTGTGGTAAAGAGTTCTCTTCTTCATCAGATTTAAAGAGGCATATGCGAGTTCACACTGGAGAGAAACCATACAGTTGTGAGATCTGTGGGAAAGCTTTCACACATTCATTTTCATTGAAGAATCATATACACACTCACACCGGAGAGGAACCATACAAATGCGTGGACTGTGGTAAAAGTTTCAGTCAGTTAGATCCCTTTAAGACTCACAGAAACATCCACACCAGAGAATTACACTACCCTTGTCAGGATTGTGGAAAATTCTTTACTGATCAAAGTGCTTTTAAGCATCATGAGCATATTCATGAGTAGATACTGTGGAAAGAAGTTCACAGCAATAGGATCATGTAAAACCCATGAGCGCACCCACACTGGAGAGAAACCATACAGCTGTGAGCAATGTGGTATGGCCTTCTCTCAAGTAAGTCATCTAAAGACCCATCAGCATCGCCACACTGGAGAGAAACCCTTCAGCTGTGACCAATGTGGGAAAACCTTCAGAAATAAAACCAACTTAACAGTCCACCAGCAGATCCACACTGGAGAGAAACCACACAAATGTAGACACTGTGAGAAAGCCTTCAAAAGTCAACAGGAATGCATCACACATGAACGCGTCCACACCGGTCTGAAACCATACGTCTGTGGGGAGTGTGGGAAGAGTTTTGGTAGGTCATCTTCACTTGGCAGACATAAACTCACCCATGCTGGAGTCAGAGAGTACCAGTGTGAGCGCTGTGACAAAAGGTTTGTTTCAGCTTACAGTCTTGGGAAGCATCTGCGTATCCACACTGGACACAGGCCGTACTGGTGTGTTGGTTGTGAGAAAAGCTTCACATGGAGCTCTGAGGTGAAAACACACAAATGTGTGAAAAAAGAGAGCTAGGGGGCGCTCGTGAGCAGCAACATTTAAAGATGTAGGTTTATGAGCTCTGCATGGATTAAAATTTAAATATTGTTTTTCGCTCTCACTCAGTCTAAAAGTCAAAAAAGGACATACTTCAATGTGTTTGTAGTCGTATAATTAAAAAAAAATAAACGTCTGCTGAACTGTCTGGTGAGTTAAATTGCCTCGTTAATGGGGACACTTGGACAATGCTACATGTTGATAGAGACTCAGTGAACTGTTTGTAAATATACTGGAACACCTCACCCCCGGTGCACCTTCTCTGGGGGGAGGGCAGCAGCGGAGGCTCCTCAGAGGCTCACACAGAGCATGCATTATGATGTAAGGACCAAAGACTTCATTGCACTGAATTAGACAAAAGATATGCTGTCTCACCTACACCTGATTTATATAAGAAAGAGCTACTGCTTCAGTCTGAATACAACAAGCATTCAACCTGGCAGACAGAAAAGGCTTTAGAGAAATGTAAACAAGTTCATTCTGAGCACAGTGATAGAGCAGGCAGGTTGCTTTCTCCTCAGCTCAAACAACATTCAGAGGAACGCACTATACCAGGAATGAATTTAGATCCTAACACAAGCTCTCATAATCCCCAGACCATGAATGATCAGTTGAAACATTTCTATTCTAATCTCTACCAATCTGAGTCAGAAAATGAGCTGACTGAAATATATGCATTCCTTGATACATTAATATCCCAAAAATAAGCCCTGAAGCCCAGGCCTCCCTGGAAACCTCCATAACGCCTGAGGAAATATTGTCTGCTATTAAAGCAACTCAGAGTGGGAAAGCACCGGGACCGGATGGGTTTCCCTTTGAATTTTATAAGGAGTTTGCACCAAAACTTGCACCTGTTCTTAAGTCTGTATATGAGGAATCTCTTTCCTGTGTGAAATTGCCACAGACCCTATCTCAGGTGATAATATGTGTACTGCTGAAGAAGGGTAAAGATCCCCTAGAATGTAGTTGGTATAGACCAATTAGTTTACTTGGGTGCGACTACAAAATATGAACTAAAGTTCTTGCACGTGGTTTAGAGACAGTAGTGCCTTCAATTATTGATGAGGACCAAACAGGCTTTATCCCTGGACGTCACTCCTTTTTCAGTATGCGGAGGTTACTTAATGTGCTATTATCTTCCCACTCAACCCTACAGCCAGAAGTCATCCTATCTCTAGATGCCCAGAAGGCGTTTGATAGGGTTGAGTGGGATTATCTTTTGGCAGTGTTGGAGAAGTTTGGGATGGGGCCAGTTTTCTGCAAGTGGATCAAAATGTTATACTCTAAGTCCTTTTTTCTTCAACTAGATGCTCTTGTTTCTTCATTTATATGGAATAAATCCACAGCAAGAGTGAAAAAAAATCTCATTTAGAGAGAGCTAAATCAGAGGGAAGTCTGGGCTTACCCAGTTTTTGACACTACTATTGGGCTGCTAACATTGCCAAACTCAATTATTGGACCACAGTGTTGGCTGGCAAAGAAGGAGCCCTTTGGGTAGACATGGAGTTAAAGTCAACTCTCCCAGTCTCTCCAGTTTTATTTCTGACAGCACCACTGAGTACTAAAAACACTAACCAGAATTTGAATGTTCATTTGGTTGTCAGAAACTCTGTTCAAATATGGGACCAGTTCAGGAGACATTTTGGCCTTAAAGGTATAAATAGACTTTGCCCTATTATGTTTAACCATCTCTTCAGGCCATCTCAACTAGACTCAGCATTTTCATTGTGGCGTACAAACTCTCTTGTTTTCTTTAAGGATTTGTTTCATGAGGAGGGCTTCCTACCATTTATTTCACTTTGCCAGCTTTACAATTTGACAAACTTCCCGGAAGATATATCCTATTTAGTCCTCAACATTGACCCATCCAAGAGAGGTTTGATTTCCAAATGATACAACTTGATCCAAAAAGAGCTCTTCCATAAATGGGAAAAATCTAAAAGTGCCTGGGAGGCTGATATTGGGGAACCCATTCCGGATGAAACTTGGGAAAACATAGATGTAAAAAATGAACATCAAATGTAATTGTTTTCATTTTTCAAATCTAAATAAAGTAGCCCTACACAATGGTTTTCTTGCCTAGAAACCCTTGTATTAATCATTCATAAGTGTTTTATCTGCTTTTAGTTAGTAACAGGTCATCTCATTCTGGCAACATCAAAGCAGACAGCCTCTCAGCCCCCCCAGGGGGTCCTGGACCCCAGGTTGGGAACCAAGGCCTTAGTGAATGTCTTGCTCTTTGGTTTTCTTTATGTCAAAATATACTCTTTACATATGTCCATCCATTTATTTTCTATACAGCTTATCCCGTTGGGGGTTGCTGGAGCCTATCCCAGCTATCATTGGGGGAGAGGCAGGGTACACACTGGCCCAGAGTTAATTTTGCAGTTTTTTTAATTTTAGTCTTAGTTTTAGTCTTTAAATGAAATGCATTTTTACTTTTGCTCACATTTTAGTCATTTCAACCCTTTTTAGTTTTAGTCTAGAAAAAGTCCTCACATTTTAGTCTTTACTTTTAGTCCAAGCATTTATTCTCTTGCCTAAATCTGGTACCAAATCATGGTAGTGTGTTCTCTGCACCCTGTCAAACCTGGGGTCCCTGCTTTCTACAGCTGAGAGGCAGAATAGATACAGATGCATTGTTCTTAGATAGATTTACCCACAGTGGAGAAATATCACAGATTTACAATGTCTGACCAAAACTACATTACATTTTAGTCTAGTTTTAGTCATCTCTATGAAAACTAAACTTAGTTTTTGTCAGTTTTAGTCATCACAGATCTATTTTTGTTAGTTTTAGTCTAGTTTTTGTTCTGGAAAAAAAGGCTGTAGACAAACATTTTTCTCACAGTTTTAGTCGATGAAATGACAGCCCTACTGTGCAGCCCTTTTTAGATATGTATTTAACACAGCCATCAATTCACTTGAATGAAAGTCACTAGTTTGCACAGTCACATATTGAATTGTAACACTGATGTTATTTTATTGCTTTACAGTGTTTTTGTTAATAATTTGGGGCTTTTATGCCTTTATTTAGACAGGAGGACAGTAGACAAAGCCAGAAAAAGGTTTGAGAGAGTAGGGAATGACATGCTGGAAAATAATCACAGACCAGCTTTGAACTGGTGCTGTCCATGTAAGCACCATGACCTGACCACAAGGCCATCTGCGGCCTGCCTTTACAGGTTTAGACTTTGACTTTGAAAGCAGAAATCATCTGTTCAACGGACGTGTTTGTGTCTCTGTAGTGACGGACACATGGTTTAGATGTGGAGGATTGTGGAGAGAGTTGTTAGACTCTATAGATGGTCACACCTCCTCTTCCTATACACTGACTCTGCCAGTCATGTGCATATTGCACATTAAGCCTGGGTCATGTTGATGTTTGAGGATGAACACAGTAGAAAACAGACGTGTGGCTGCCATTATGTGTATGCACATGTCAAGTTAACAGCAAGTATATCTCCAGCATAAACTCTCTATCACTTCAAGTGTAAGTGATGAGCTTGGAAACATGGTACGAGGGCGCCCTCCTCCTAAAAACAAGTGAATGAAAAGTGAATCAAGGGGGGCCAAAGATCTGGATCCACCTGACCACAGAACAGTTTTCCAAATGATCTTATATATTATATATACCTATATTATATATGTATATGTATGTATGTCTACATCTATGGTAAACACGCACCTGAGCCTAAAATGGCCGTGCATCGTTCCATGGTTGCCATGGTTCCCTCTAAGTGCGTCATTAAATCAAAGCGCAATTTAAACAAAAACAAAATCCTAAATTTTCAGCAGAAACACTTTGAGACGACGCTGTCGACGATTTGTGAATAATTCACGCTTCATCTGAGGATTTCTCCACTCTGTCCTGAAATAAAAACGTCCTGAATCCCACGAGATCCAAACAACCAACTTCTGACATGGAAAATGTAAGATTTGAACTCTTAGATGATCTCTGCTGAGGCCTGCTGTGAAAACGAGACCTCAGCGGATCAATTTGCTAGTTAGAGAGAATCAATAAGCTTCAATGATTGACTGAGAATGATCTTATTACATCTGTTACATCAATATTTATTGGAAATATTCAAACTCTGTGCAGGGGTTTAGGCCAGCAGCGATCAGACCATCATTAACCTGAAGAGTCCAAACTAGACCACCTCTTTTGTAACACATTCAAATCTTCATAAACCCGCTAAAATACTGTCATAAAAAGATGCTTTTACCTTAATCATGAACAATCAGGACCTATCTGACTCCACTGTCTGTCCATGATGAAAATGAACATGAACACCTTGTGAACACCTTTCCAAAACTTTGTCTAGAAAAAGTTTAATCTGCAAAAATGTGTCTGAAAAAAATCTCTAAGTATTTCTGGTCACAGCATAGGGAGAGCTATTAATAAATACATTTATTGTCAGATACAGGAGAGCATGTGCTGTCATGTCTGCCTGGAATTTCTCAGTTTAGTTCTCTCTGCTTCTGTTGACACGGGGATCCATGACTACTGCAACACAGAGAAATATTACAACATTTAAAAACTGTACAAAATAAAACATTCACAACATCAGAGTCAGTTCTGATTATTGTACCATCTCATCTTGACTCTGAAAAGTTAAAAAAACCAATGATGAACTTGAATCAGATGGCTCACAGATTTAAATGAGCCACATGTGTCTGCTGCCTCTCTCTCAGCCATGACTGTTATAAAGGCACTGATCAAAATCACAATGTTCCATTGCAATTTACAATGACAGAACACTGAGTTATGAACCACCAGGCCACATTTCAGTCACGAAAAACATCTCTAAGATTGTAAAATTAAGCTTAAATCATGACAAATGAGGCAGTAAAATCTGCTCCGGGATGGTGTGGGCGTGTCTGTTGAATGAGCTGAAGCCACGCCCACTCATGAGAAATACAGTCCCATTAAACGTAGATCTCAGTGTTTTCACATGACAACCTTACTCCAACATATCTAGTGTGTTAAGACACAAAGTTTGGATTTTACTCTACAGGGACTTTAATTTAAAAAAAAAACCATGTTAAAATACACAAATTATTCAGTTTAATTATTCTTTACTGGAGCAAAAGAGAGCATTAATTGTTGGAGAGGCAAAGTTGTATTTATCACTGTCCAAAGATTTTAATTTTCTTCCACCTGGACCATTCTCCATGGTCCAATCACAGTTGACTTTTTAGCTCAGTAGAAGTTTACTGCTGAGACATTCACCAAAGCCTGCAGTGAAGTTACATTTACTTTTGCCCAGATTGATTTTTCTCAGTGTAAAAAGATGAATTTGGTTAATCTACATTAAAAAATCAGATTTCTAAGTAGAGCTGGCTGGAGGTTTTTATCAGACACTGAAAAATATCCAGTCAGATGAATCTTTACATAAACCACTCATTTATTTTAGTTGAAGAACCAAAAATCTCTGTAACTTTCTCTCACTCTGTTAGTAGGTTGAACAAAGCTAGCCTTTGCTTAGTTTGGTATTTCTTCTTGAAATAAATGTAGTTTGAAGTAAAGCCGGCTTTAAAACAAACTCAGTTTTATGGTGTTGATTGATCAGAGCACAGATTTGTAGCCATTAGTTTGTGTATTTTTCCACACTTCATTTCTAGAAGCCTCTTCCAGCAGGCCGGTATAAATCCACCTGACTGCTGTTTGACTCTGCTTTTATTCCTCCATAGCAGAGATGATGAGTGAGGAAGAGCTCTCTTTAACAACACTAATCTCTCACAAACAGGATCAGAGGAATCTCAGCAGTCATCTCTCCACACATTTCATCAAATCTACATTTACACTCTGCCCCAGGGCATCATGGGAAAATTCTGCCCACATTTGAAATCCCCCCTCAATCAACAGTTCAGCTGTTCATTCACAAAGCTCTTTATCCCTAATACTGAAATACCCACAATGCACCACAGGGGGCGCTGATGGCTGATGGGTAATGTAGTATTTGTGTTTTGAAATAAAGAATGGAAGCCAGTAAAATGAAGTTTAGTTGTGTGGATGAACTCAGAAACATCAGCTGACATTACATCAATGATTCTGTTCAGGTCAACTTTTCACAACGTCTGAACAAAATAAACAGACTTCAAAATGAGGCGTATTTATGAAGCTTATTTGATTGTTTTTATTGTTATCACAGATTGAAATCAGCTACATTTGCTGTGGCTCAGATTCAGTTTTCTCAGTGCTGTGTGGTAAAAATGTGAGATCCTGTATTTTGGAGCTGAGCTCTCCTTACAGTTTTAACGTCTTTCTAAACACACACACATTGAAAGTCTTCTACAAAGTTTTCAGAGTCCATTGTTGTTATGTGGCTGTTAGAGTTAGAGCTACACTTACAGCTTGTTCTTCATCACAACATATCATTTTGTTCTAATATCTTCTTTTTCTAAGGTTTGACTCATTTTTGCCAAACAATGATGAGCCATAAATCACATGTTCAATTGTAAATTGACCTTTGACCTTCATCAGAACGTTCTAGTCAGTAGAAATAGGACAGTCTGCTTGTCTGAAATGAGCTGATATGTTCTCTGCATTTCATGATGTGATATAAACCTGATAAGATGTAATCAAATGTAAAACACAAGTTTAACTGTGCAGAATGTTCTTTTCATTTCAGAGAAATGTCCAAAAAACAGTATCTGCTATCTAAATGACACTGCTCCTGAAAAGATGAGGAAATGAGTCAGAGATGGAAAATAGAGGTTTCTATGAAATCAAAAGGCTGTGTAAGCAAAGACTGGCAATCCACCAAAGGAAGAAGAATGAAGAAATCTTAACAGCTTAGAGAAAACACAGGATGAGACAGATATGCACCTGTTATACAAGTATTTCTATGTTTTAGCTGCTAAGAATCCATCCACATTTTAAACTAGTTTTCATCCTGTTAAGCAAACAGACGACTTATCTACTCTAGTGTTGAAGCTGGAATTAGAATTTTTTGAATATCTGGTAATGTCCTACTGTTCTGTCCAAAAAATGGTTTAAAAAAAGAAACTACTGACTGAGATCCAGAGCACCTGAATTTAAGTATTTGAAGATTTTTTGGGGGGGAATAATGTTTCCACGAGGCTGCAAAGCACTGATAACTACGGTGGCCCTGAAGGCCAACACCATTAATATTTCAAAAGTGCAAAATAAATTTCACAAAATACAAAAATATATTTTGTGCTCTGTGAAATATATTTTTGTGTTTTGTGAAATATTTTTGTTTTTGTTTGGGAATCTGCCCAGTTCTTCCACTTTTTTGCCACTTTCAACACTTCTACTGTTATTATTCACCAATTTTTGCCCCTTTTATGCTGCTTTAACCCATTGTTGCTGTTTTTGCCCATTCTTGCCTCTGAGTTGCTGATTTTTGACCCTTTAACCCATTTTTGCCACTTGTTGCCAATTTCACAGCATTTTGACTGTTTCTGCACATTTTTTGCCACGTCGGACATTTTTAATAGTCATTTTCCAGTTTTGCTACTTTTCTGCCACCTGTAACCATTTTTTCCACATTTAACCCTTTTGTCATTTTTTCAGCCATTTCTGGCTGCTTTATTCCACTTTAACCCATTCTTGCGGGCCTCAATCATCTAGAAAAAGTCAATTCTTGTTCAAATATTCAAACAATTTCCCAAACAAAAATTTTCAAAAAATTTCAAACAAAAATCCCATAAAAGAACCAACAATTTTCAACATTTCAGCATTAGGTCCCTGTAAAATGACAAAGATCTCTTTAAAAATACCCTGAAATGTCCTCAAATTTTATCCGATGTTCAGTAAATCTTTCTGTAAAAGGCTTCAGATAAACAGAACATTTTCAACTAAAATGGAAGAAACTGACAACTTTTCTTTGAAATATAGTGACTAACTGTGAAAGGTGACAAAAACTGGGTGGAAAGTGGCAAGAATGGGTTAAAACAGTAAAAGAAAATGGCATAAATGGGGTAAGGTGGCAAAAAGAAGTGGGGGAAAATGCAGAAATGGGTGAAAAGTGGCAAAATGGACAAAAAGTGGTAGAGAAAATGGCAAAGAGGGGCAAAAGAAGGTAAAAAAGTGACAAGTGTGAAAAAGGGCAAAAATGGGATATAAGTGGCTAAAAAGTTGACAAATACTGGCGAAAAAATGGGCAAAAACAGCAAAAGGGGGAAAAAAGGCCTAAACATAGCAAATGTTGGCTGAAGTTCGCAAACAGTTACAAATTGATCATGCAGAAATTAGCAAAAAAAGAATGTGACAAAAAAAGTGGCAAAAAGGTCATAAGTGGTAAAAGAAAAAAAATACAAAAATGGGTCAAAAGTAGTAAAATGGATTAAAACTGGCAGAAATTTAAAGAAGTGGACAAATAGATCATGATGGAATGAGCAGAAAAGGACTACAGCAGGAAAAAAGAACAGAAATGGGTGAAAAGCTGTAAAAAGGGGAAAAAAAACTTGCAAAAAATGTCAAATGGTGGCTAAAATAGGCAAGAAGTTTCAAGGACAAAATGAAGTGGAAAAGAGTGGAAAAATTGGATCAAGGTGAAGAAATATGTTACAAGAGGCTAAAATTAGCAAAAATGGGTGAAAAGGGAAAAAACTGGGCTAAAAAGTGGTAAAAACTGACTAAAGCCAGTTTATAATGGCAGAAAGGAGAAGCAAACATTGGAGAAAGACAACAAATAAAGTGGAAAATGGGTTAAAAAGTGGATTTTATGTGACCATGGCTGTTGGTCTCTCTTAAAACCACTCTTCCATTTGGTAACTGTTAGCAGACGCTGATCTGCTCATAACAGGTCCTATTTATAAAAATCTCCCTGATGTTAAAGAGGAGACATTTACACACAGAAAGAGAAGAGAACCATTCCTGTTTTATTATTCAATCATTACAAGTTCAATTTCAAACTAAAGTCAGGATTAGAGAGTTTACAGTTGTGCCTTGAAAAGCTAAACATGAAAAAGAAGAAGGTTAACAACTCTATTATAACAATAAATTCAGATTACTGAACAAAACATCACTAAATTATTCAAACTAACAAGTAATAACAGACTCATTTCAAGTTAAACTGCCCAAACAGACCATAAAATGTTAGAGTTCACTGATTTCATTTCAGAACAGTATGCAAAAAAAGAAAGATTATTGAAAAATATGCTGAAAAATAACAATTCTTGTATTAACAGTCAGAAATGTTGAAAACTAGTTAAAATGCTTGAATATTTCTGGTCCTAGCTAGTAGTGTGATCGTCTGTAAATAGACTTTCAAACATAAGTGTGAGCATTCAAGATTGAAGTGTTCACTACAATTCTTTAGTTTGGATGAAAACATTTACAACATCAACACTCTCAAGACTCAGCACAAGTGTTTTAAAAGTCTCTGTGTTTCATCGTCTTCTATCCTTTTTCTAAAGCTGATTCACTCTTCTATTTATGAACAGTTAGTGTAGAACAATTACACATCTAAAAGTTAGTCAAACAGTTGAAGACTACAAAGAACTTTAGCTCTCTTTTTTGACACATTTGTGTGTTTTCAGCCCAGAGCTCCATGTGAAGCTTTTCTCACAACCAACACACCAGTACGGCCTGTGTCCAGTGTGGATACGCAGATGCTTCTCAAGACTGTGAGCTGAAACAAACCTTTTGTCACAGCGCTCACACTGGTACTCTCTGACTCCAGCATGGGTGAGTTCATGTTGGCGAAGTGAAGATGACCTATCAAAACTCTTCCCACACTCCCCACAGACGTATGGTTTCAGACCAGTGTGGATGCATTCATGTGTGATGCAGTCCTGTTGACATCTGAAGGCTTTCTCACAGTGTCTACATTTGTGTGGTTTCTCTCCAGTGTGGATCTGCTGGTGGACTGTTAAGTTGCTTTGTTGCCTGAAGGTTTTCCCACATTGCTCACAGCTGTACGGTTTCTCTCCAGTGTGAATACGCTCATGACGCTTTAAAGCATCTTGATTTGTAAAGACTTTACCACAATCCTGACAAGGGTAGAGTAATTCTCTGGTGTGGATGTTTCTGTGAGTCTTGAAGTTACCCACCTGACTGAAACTTTTACCACAGTCCTCACATTTGTATGGTTTCTCTCCGGTGTGAGTGCGTATATGATTCTTCAGTGCAG
Organism: Cheilinus undulatus; assembly: GCF_018320785.1. NCBI lineage: Eukaryota > Metazoa > Chordata > Actinopteri > Labriformes > Labridae > Cheilinus > Cheilinus undulatus. The sequence continues at coordinate 2,664,009 of NC_054886.1, read as the reverse complement.
ATGAATGTATGAAAGCTTTCCCACATTGCTCACAGCTGTACGGTTTCTCTCCAGTGTGGATACGCTGATGCATCCTTAGAGCACTTGCTTGAGAGAAGGCCAAACCACACTGATCACAGCTGTACGGTTTCTCTCCTGTGTGAGTTCGTTGGTGGATCTTTAACTCCTTTTTTTGAGCAAAATTTTTCCCACACTGATCACAGCTGTATGGTTTCTCTCCAGTGTGAACTCGCATATGCGTCTTTAAACGTGATGAAGAAGAGAACTCTTTACCACACTGCTGACAGTCATGACTACGAGGCGTGCCCCTCCGTTTCTAGAACAACAAGAAGCAGAAAAGAAAACAGTCATGGTGGAGATCTTCAGCTGACAGCTTTGCATTACTGCGGAGGAGAGTTGTCACAATAGCAGTGTTTTCAATGTCAAACTGATACACTTTTCAATACCACTGCAACAAAAATGGCCTCCTGGTAGGAGTCAGTGATATGGGTAAAAAACTGATTCACAAATTCTTCCTTCATGACCAAAATATACGCACAACGAGTGGAGCATGCGCCTCTGCTGTGCTTCAGTCAATCCCTTGTCAAAATGCTTCAAGTCTAAAATAAAACAGGTTTATAAGGAGACGTTAACAGGAGCGGTAGAAGTGAATAATACTAGTAAAACAGGTTAAATCAAGGCAGGGGATCAAATGAAGTTTCTCTATTTTCTCTTTCAAAAACACCGACGTGCTCTCTTTTTCCTCCCTCCTCTTCTCCCAGATGTAAAATGAGAATTGATAATCCTAATCTAATATCAGAATCTTTGAATGTGAAGTAATGCTCTGTGAGATTTAAACAGATAGAGATGGACTTTTTAATAGGCTAATTTATCTATTAAATTGAGAGAGTCACAGAGTATAAATATCTTGGCATGTGGCTTGATGAGGAGTTTTCTTTTAAGTTCCATGTGAACTCTTTGACCTCCAAGTTGAGGCAGAAAATTGGCTTCCTGTACAGAAATAAATCAAGTTTTCCAATGTATTGTAGGAAGAGAATAGTTGAAGCTGTGCTCCTTTCAGTTATTGATTACGGAAATGTAATTTATAGGCATGCAGCAGCTTCAACACTCAGGCCCTTGGACACTGTCTATCACTCTGCGCTTAGATTTATAATTGGTGATGGATACAGCACTCATCATTGTGTCCTATGTGAGAAGGTTGGTTGGCCTTCCCTTGAAAACAGGAGCAACAGACATTGGTTTTTATATATTTTTAAAGCCTTCGTTGGAAAACTACCGTACATCTAAGACTTGTTGGAGTGGAGTTCAAGCTCTTACATGACTCGCTCCATGGATTGGCTTGTTCTTAAAGTTCCCAGAGCTTTTACTGAACTTGGTAAAACTGCATTTTCCTTTAGTGCTCCAAGCTCATGGAACAAACTCCAACAAACTCTAAAGACTGAAGTTCTACCCTCTCTTGCAGAGTTTAAGACCTTGGTTTCCAGTCATTTTGTTTCTAATTGTCTTTGTTTTCATTGGTTTCTGCTGGTTTTGACTGATTGTATTTGACTGTTGTTTTTTCTTGCTTGTTTTAATGTGCTTGTAATCTCGACGACATTGGAAATGAGGGAAACCTCAATGTCCTTTCCAGAATAAATAAAGGTTTGAAATGAAAATGTCTGCATTGTGCTTCAATGGCCAGCTCCGTCCTGAGTGTTTACACCGATCTTATTCAAAGTTACAGAATACTTAAGTGCATAAAATGACCTACAAGCAGTGAATAATTTCATCTAAATCTCACATTAAACGGGTAAAGATGAGTTTAGACATTTTTAAAAACCCTCAGTGGTTTCTGTACCTGGCATGTCTGCAGCAGGACGCAGCACCTGTGGGTGTGCATAATAATTTCTCATCACTGATGTATACCCAGGAAAAAGAATGAGAGCGTTTTTAAACTCACATTGTCTTAGATCACACTGGAGCCAGCGGAGCACGTCTCACAGTTTTACTTTAGAGAAGACCATACCGTGGTGTCAGAGCTGTGCCCGCACCATGCCAAGCCATAGCGCATGAGTATCTGTGCGCCAGTCTATACGTGAGTTTTTGTCTTTTGCAAAACTGTCCCGACATGATTAGCAGGTGTTCACTCGTCACTTTTAAAGCGTCTTTATACACAGACAGTGGTGCTGTGGGTGGGAAAATACGCATATTCTCGAGGAATTCATTATTCATGTGCGCTAATCCCACAGCACCGTCTTCATGATGGTAATCAAAGCAACACCGTGGCTAATTTTAATTCCCTTAGGATACAGTATTACTGTATTACCACCCATTTCCAGTGAACTGTCACAAACACAGAATAAAGTGGTCAAAATGTTGCTTCATTTCTCCAAAAATGGCGCACACGGGGCAATGAGAAACATCTATCAAACAGTGATGTCTAATGCATGACATGCATCTTTTTGCCCAATAACTGTTCATTTTGCACGAGTTAAATTTATTTTGATACCTCTGGAGATCTGGAATGCAGAGATTAGTTTTGTATTTATTCTAAGGTTTTACAGGGTATATGCAGGAATCCTTAGGTTAATTTCAATACCCTTTTAAGACTTTTTAAAAAACCTTTCAAAAAAATTTTAAGACCTCATTGCCACTTTAAGCTGTTGTTAGCAACACATGTTTAACAGTCGTAGTTTGCAATTTAACAGAAATGAGGTAAGCTGAGAAAGAATAAAGCTCGAAAGAATAAATTAAACTCAAGGCAGGTTTATTGACATTCCCTTCAGGGCGCAAAGCTCAAATTTTACAACCGGCAGACTCCGCTCCGCGTGGCGTACTGGTGTCACACAAGACACTGCTCGGCATGTATTTTTCACATCGACCCTTATTAAATGTGACACTGACCTGCATTTTGTTCCTCTGTGCAGCGTTGATGGGTGAGCGGTGGCTCCGAGTGGGGCTAAGCACCCAACTAGATCATCAAAGTTTTCATGTGTCATTTGGAAGTATTGAAAATGTTTTTTCCACGTAAAATACTTTGCTTGTCCATTACCAATATGGCATACTCCCCTTCTTCGTCTCTTGTGGCATTTAATGGCCGTACATACCACCACCTCTTAATTTTATTGCTTTGCAAAGTCAGCAGGCTCCGTCACTGTAGGACGCATGACAGAAAAATGTAAACAACGCGCAAGGGTTGTGGGAAATGTAGGATTTCACGGATTTTACAGGAAACTACTCCGTGGCAGTGTGCTTGACTATGGAAGCTCTCAAGAGTGCGGACATTCAGCACGGAGTCCGCACAGCTCACAGTATGCTCGAGTATGTTCGGCCTTAATAGTCACGAGGAGGAAAATAAATATTCATGGATACTTTTGGAGTCAAAGTTTGAATACCAATAAATAAAAAATAAATATAAATATTATTATAAATTAATACCTCATAAAATTGCAATTAAGACTTTTCAGTATTTTTTAAGGGCCTTAATTTTTATTATTATTATTATTATTAGCTTTTAAATACTTTTTAAGACCCCGTGGACACCCTGTTTTATCTTTAAAAGGAAATGAGCAGTAGTACTATATTCTAATTCAAGTTCACGGATTAAAGATCCAGAGAGCAGTTTATTTTAACATGAGACATATCCAACAAAAAACAGAAGGTTTTTTTGTATGTTATTGAATGTTCTCCTCCCAAGCACTTTAACATTTTTAGCAATCCAAGAAGAAAATTCATAGGAAGGCATCGACAAGAGAATCAAAGAAACAAACTGATAAGAAGAATCGATAACAGCATCGATATTGATAAAATCTTATCAATTCCCACCCCTACTGCTACAAGACAGGAGCTCAGTTACAGTTAGAGGAAACTACACCAAATAACTAAGTCTAACCTTCCAGGACATCCAAACTGTAGCATCCCTCCCGTGTGAAAGACATTTGATTCTCGTACTGATGATTTTCGTGGTTTATTTGAACTTGAAAAAACAAACAAGCCGTATTTACAGAAGTTACAGAAGCACAAAAATTCACCGTAAGAGTTTAAAGCCTGCACGAGGGGTGCTAGGTCTTTGCTTTTTTACCGTAGCTCTCTTTGTTTACGTTGCTCCGGCAACTTTCTCTTTGTCGTCAAGTTACCTCGTGTTACTTTACTCAATTCCTTTCTGGTGCTTTCAAAGTAAAGGTCTGCTATTGTTAAACAGGAAGTATATTTACATTAGCTTAAATCAATACAAATCTTACAAAATAAAGCATTACAAAGGCTATATCTGTAAAAACTCGTAAGGCTCAACATTTACACTTATTTGGTTACTTACACAAACCTTTCTCACTGGAGCCAGAAAATCAGCTGCTCAACTCCATCACATTGTCAGAAAGGAAAAAGTCAAACTTGAAATGTGTTGAGTGTAAATTCATTCCTACCTTGAGAGGGGGAGTCATCTTTCTTCCTCAGACAGCTGCCCTGAAGTCAGATTCAATGATGGACGGCGTTCCTCTCCACAAGTGTCTGGTCTCAGCACTGAGCTGAGGACAAACAGAGACACATTATCAGACAGCAGCTCCTCAAGTGTCCACGGTCTGCAGAAGCCCGCTGCCTCATTCTTACAAACTTCTAGAAAGGCGTCATAGTGGCGGCTCCATTCAGAAAGAAAGGAACAGTAGTTTTTTATCTCAGAGAGGAGGTGGGCTCAAAAATAACACCTGATGTAACACATGCAAACCAGCCTTTAATTACAGCCAAAACTAGCAATATTTACAGCCAAAACAAGCCTATATTTGCAGCCAAAACAGGCCTATACAGTCATGAACGAAAATATTGGCACCACTGGATTTTTTCCAGAAAATACACCATTTCTCCCAGATATGGTTGCAATTACAAATGTTTTTGGCATACACATGTTTATTGCCTTTATATTCATTGGAACAACACAAAAAAAATCCCAAGAAAAAAGACAAAATTGACATAATTTTACACAAAACAAAAAATGGGCTGGACAAAATGATTGTCCCCCTTTAAAACTGTGGGTAAATCATTTTATTTTAAGCATGTGATGCTCATTTAAACTCACCTGTGGCAGTAAAAGGTGCTGGCAATCTAGAAATCACACCTGAAGCCAGTTAGAATGTCTAAAAGTTGACTCAACCTTTGTGTTGTGTGCCTGTGTGTGTCACACCAAGCATGGAGAAGAGAAGGAAGAGCCCAGAATTGTCTGAGGACTTAAGAAGCAAAACTGTGGAAAAATATGAACAATCTCAAGGTTAAAGACCATCTCCAGAGATCTAGAAATTCCTTTGTCCACTGTGTGTAATATAATCAAGAAGTCTATAACCCATGGAGCTGTGGCTAATCTCACTGGATGTGGACAGAAGAGAAAAATTGACAAAAGAATGCAACACAGGATAGTTGGAATGGTAAATAAACATCCTCAGTCAGCTTCCACACTAATCCAGGCTGTCCTGCAGACTCAGGGTGCAAAAGTGTCAGCTGGGACCATACGTGGTCATCTGAATGAGATGAAGCGCTATGGCAGGAGACCGAGGAGAACCCCACTGCTGACAAAGAGACATAAAAAAGCCAGACTGGAGTTTGCAAAAATGTACCTGAGTAAGCCTCAATCCTTCAGGGAGAACATTTTGTGGACAGATGAGACTAAGGTAGAGCTTTTTGGAAAAGCACATCATTGTTTACAGATAACAGAATGAGGCCTACAAAGAAAAGAACACAGTACCTACAGTCAAACATGGTGGAGCTTCAAGGATGTTTGGGGTTGTTTTGCTGCCTCTGGCACTGGGTGCCTTGACTGTGTGCAAGGAATCATGAAATCTGGAGACTATCAAAAGATTTTGGGCCGCAATGTAGGGCCTAGTGTCAGAAAGTTGGGTCTGCGTCAGAGGTCATGGGTGTTCCAGCAGGACAATGACCCCAAACATACCTCAAAAAGCACCAAGAAATGGTTGGAGACAAAGCTGGAGAGTTCTGAAATGGCCAGCAATGAGTCCGGATCTAAATCCCATTGAACACCTATGGACAGATCTCAAAACTGCTGTTGTAAGAAGCACCCTTCAAATCTGAGAGACCTGGAGCAGTTTGCAAAAGAAGAGTGGTCCAAAATTTCAGTTGAGAGGTGGAAGAAGCTTGTTGATGGTTATAGGAAGTGATTGGTTTCAGTTGCTTTTCTCCCAAGGGTGTGCAATCAAATATTAAGTTGAGGGTGCCAGTAATTTTGTCTGGCCCCTTTTTTGAGTTTTTTGTAAGATTATGTCAAATTCTGGATTTTTTGTGTTGCTCCAATGCACATAAAGGCAATAAACATGTGTATACCCAAAAATAAATGTAACTGCAAAAATTTCTGGGAGAAATGGGGTATTTTCTGGAAAAATTCCAGGGGTACTTTTGTCCATGACTGTATTTACAGCCAAAACAACCAATATTTACTGCCAAAACAAGTCTATATTTAGATCCAAAACAGGCCTATATTTACATTTATGTCACATTTCCCCTTGTTGTGCTCCTACATTTGCTTCGTGCCATGCCTCATCCTTCAGTGTTGGGGCAGTGAAGCATGCCGTCCTCAAGCATGGAACAAATGTACTCTCAATGGTCAAATGTTCTGGACTTTAGGCTCAAAAGAGCCCAGACACGGTCCTGATGGCCTAGTGTGAGTGTGCAGTACCTGCTCCTTCACTCTGATACCATCACTCTCCAGAAACTCCTCCCTAAATGCTGGATGTTGGTTCTTCCTGGCCCCAAACCTTGGGTAGCCGGCAACCTTTTTGTAGGAGAGTGGACCAGAGTAACTACTCATGCTCAGCCAATAATAAAACAAAGTAATCATGAAATAAATGTTTAAAAATAATAATAATAGTTATAATAATAAACTAGGGCTGCAAGCAGCAGCTGAAGGACCCTCGCACCCCGGTGTAGGTTGGAGGTGGTGCAACTGCCAGTGTGTGGCAATAGTGGGGTGTAGGGAAAGCCGTGCAGTGTGCTGCAACACGGCATAGAGTCCAGGGTGATCCTTCACTGAGCGTCCTTGCACTAAAAAATCAGCACAGTGTACTTTGAGGTAATACTGCCCCTCAACAGTAGGTGGCAGTATGTCAGAGGTGGATGTTGATATGTAGAGGTGATGAGGGAAGGACTATTTATCACGTATAACCATATAAAGATTGGAATTTTTATTTTGGAGGAGCTAACGGTATCTTACAGTAGGGGGCGCTACAGCAAAACCATGAAATTAACATTAAAATTTTAGAGAGGCAGACCCTGATCATACATGTGAAATCTGAAGGCAATCGGGTGTTTCATATGAGAGTTAGACCCACTTCCTGTGTCATGGTGAAGAATCAAAATGGCCGCCATGGCCACTGGGTCATCTGGGAATGAAACATGTAAATGTTGGGACAAATATAGAGGATTTCAGGTCAAAATCAGAGCATGATAGGTTCAACACACTAAGACAAATGCAGAAATGACCTATTTGCATCACTTCCTGTTGGTTTAGTTTTTTAGATAGTTTTTGGCAGTTTTATTCATCACTGATCTATTTTTGTTAGTTTTAGTCTAGTTTTTGTCAAGAAAAAAAGGCTGTCAGACATTTAAATTCCGGCCTGTCCGGACACATGTCCACCCTAATCACTACTAAACATAGAAGATGAACAAACAAACAACTGTGACACAGTCAAACCACTAACTTTAGTTTAGCACAGATCAGGTTTACCTTCTTCTTCTTCTTCTCTGGACTTCTTTGGCGGTTAGCAGACCAGCTGAAAATCACTCTAACCTTCAGAGGAGACGAGGGGCCGTGTGGACTCACTCAGCGCTGACCGGAAGTAGGTCAATGGCGGGACTGTTGCAGAATTGTCCGGATGCATTTAATTGTAATGGACGCTGTAGGAGAGAGGAAAAACGTCATGAGAGACAACCAGAACTATCACTCCCTCCAGGAAATATACCACACCAAAGTTCTTCTGGAACTGATGGATTTATTCTTTCAGCACATCATCTTCATCTAATCCACCGTCCAACTGTTTGAAATACACTACACTGCATTACAAAGCAGCATGCATTCATATTACACAAGTTGGAGAATAAAGTGTGAAACATCAAAATAAAGATGAAATAAATACCTCGCTGTCTGCACACAACCGAGAGGGAATGAGTCCGGAAGAGAGATGAATGTGCACCAACTAAAGTTTCCCCTGGACAACAAGTAGCAGCTAAATAGTTCCTACCTTACATTAGACATGTCAAATCAGATACTTCAACTCATGATTTTGAATTTATATCTCATATTTTGACCTTTTAAACTCATGATATTTTGAATTTTAACTCGTATTTTGCCTTTTAACAACATTATTTTGACTTTTAATTTAGTTTTGAACTAATATCACAGTATGAAACTGGACCTTTTGAACTTACAAGTTTGACCTTTTTATCTCAGATTTTTACTCTTTAAACTTTTCATTTTGACTTTTTTAGTCTCAAGCTCAATTATCATCAGTGCTGAGGTTTTTATTGTTCCCATAATTCATTGCTGGTGAAAATGAGGTTGACAGTTTAGGGTTAAATGTTGACCCTCTTAGGCTCTCAGGTTAGAACTAAATTCAGAATCCAGCCCCTGCTGTGATTGAGTTTGACAGCCCTGCTTTATAGAAACAGAGTTTAAGTTAACCCTGACTTCAATCCAGATTTACAGCAAGATAAAAGCTTTAATATCATATATGGTGACCTCTAGTGGAATAAAATTACATCTGCAGGACACAGTCACTAATTTCAGCTTGATATACCACGTAAAATGTGTAGACAAAAGGTCAAAGTTCAAGGGCTTGCATCAGGTGGTTGACAGTAGACGTGATGGACAAGACCATATGATAACCAAATAGTAGATGATAAGAAGATTTTCCTTCTTCCATAACCAACAGACTGTGGAACCTAGCCAGCAATCAGGACCAGCCTCTCCTGAGATGAAAACACAGAGACCCTACATTCAGGATCTTCTGATGATGTTGGCACTCGTACTTGTCAGTCAAGAGGATTGCAGGAATATGAAGATGACTGCTGAATTCTTGAGCTGAATCAAGATGCAGACCCATTCTATGATGGGCCAGATTCCTCTGTCTCCCATGCCATCCAGGCATCTGTTGAAGACTCACAAGTTGACTTTGGGCCTGCATCTGTTGGTGATGCTGATCAAGACTCCACTCTTCCCTGGAACCCACCTGAGCTCAATTCTCTGCAGGTATGATGTCAATCTAATGTCATTATAATAGTGCTGTCAAAATAATACTGTCCATCAATCAGTAGAAGATTCAATGATAAAGTCATTTGAGTAAATGTAATGAGTTACTTTCTACCCCTGCCACATTGTCAACATAAACCACTTCAACCCAGCCTTCATAAGCAACACATGGACGAGTACTCTCTAAACCAGTGGTTTTCAAAGTGTGAGGCGGGCCTCCCCTGGGGGGCGCCACAGAGCTTCAGGGGAGGCGTGGAACCATAAACCAGAAAAAAGGTGATTTGCTTTGCTAACCTCTGCTGTGCATGGAGCAAAATGAATAAACTTATAGTTACTGTAGGGACTATGCTATAGAGCAGTGTTACTCAACCAAAGAGCCAAATGATTGAAAATACCTTTGCAAGAGCCACAATCTAAGAGGTAAAAAGAGGCAAAAACAACCTGAAGTAGCAATAAAAATAGGTTCAAGGTGGCAAAAATGGACATAAAGCAGCAAGAAAAGAGTGAAAATGAGGAGAAAAAGTGGAAAAATGGTCAGATAACAAAAAATTTGTGAGAAGTGACAAAAAAAAGAGTGGAAAGTGACTTAAATGGGCAAAAAGCAGTCAAGATTTGCAAAAATGGCATAAAAAAGAGGAAAAAGGTGGTATGTAATGGCAAAGGGTAGTTTAAATGGGCAAGAAATTAGATTAAAGTGGCAAAAAGACATCACAAAACTGAGCAAAAAATGGAAAAAAAGGGATATTTAATGATGAAATGTAGCTTAAATGGGCAAAAAGGTGAAAAAGGGCAAAAATTGGATAAAAGTGGAAAAAGTGGGGAAAAGAAGCAAAAAGAAGTTGTAAAATGGCCCAAAAATATGAAAAAGGGTATTTTTTAATGTTATAATGACTGAATAAGAGGGAAAGGCAGATGTTTAAGGACATTTGCAAACCAAAATATCCCAAATATATTCATGTTAAAAATGTTTAAAGATTAGACATAAATGTTTGAAATGTTGTTGTTTAATTGTTTTAATTTGAATCCTTTTTGTGGGTGGGGGTCCACCGAATGGATCAGTTCTTCTTAGGGGAGGCTCACTCTCACACACTTTGAAAAGCCCTGCTATAAACCATTATGTTGTTGAGTTGAACTGCACCTTGCATCCCTCACTTTTATACCACACAATCAAGAGGGGGATAGTTGGAGACAGACTGGCACTAACTGACTCTGTTTATCAGGAAGGACCAAAAAAGCAGAGGAAAGGTGCTTCAGTAAGGAGAATCAAGTGAATGTCCTTCACCTTCCAAGTTTTTACTTTTCAAATGTCACTTTACTATTTTCAGTTTAGTTCTCATTTTCATAAATGCTCTGGGTTAAGTTTTTTATGCACTTGTAGTTAGCTTTGTCAATATTTTTCAATAAAATGTCTTTTAAAATGTCTTCTTGTTGTGATGATGTTGCCCTCTAGTGGTTTATTCAGGGTATAGATAGTCAGTGTAATTCCAGTGTCCAACAGCCTGGTAAACTGATGGGTCCTTATAATATTGAATCAGTGATCTGTAGGCATTAAAATCACTGCAGAAGTATCTGCAGTTTTTTGTTGGCTGCTCAGTTGGGTTCTTCAGTTTGTTGATAACTGTTTGAATTTTAGTCAAACACCAAATGCATAGATTTTTTTCATCAAGTTGTATGAAACGTGTGCTGCCAGCTGGCTGGCTCCCCATACCACGCATTAAATGGGCCGGTCTGTCAATGACTCCCGGGCCACTTTTCCCCCAGTCCGCCCCTGCAAACAGTAAAATAATCACTTTGACTATCTACTATTTGCACTGCCAGTACTTTCACTGATTTGAAATCTATTCATGACAATACTGACATACTTTATATGGACAGAGGAGAAATAGGCCAGCACAAGCACATATGTCATAGCACTGTGCCTAAAAAGCCTCATCTGAAAGTGACTCCTTCAGACTCTTTTCAGTCCTGTCTTTCTTTATGTGCTTTGGAGTCATATTTTGGCCTTAATATATGATGTACCATAGTTCAAATCCACAGAATGACAACAACACAGTGATTTAAGTGGGGTATGGGTGCAAAGAAGAGAGAGAGAATGAAAGACAGAGACAATACAACAAAAAACAACAACACCAATCAACAGATTCAACCACTAATTAGTCAAAACACAGACTCTAGGCACATAGGTTCTATAAGTATATGCCTAAAACCCACAATCATCTGTCCACTGTACTCTTCAAAGTAAAGACTCTAAAATACAATGTCATGATAACAAAAGAGTACCAGTCATTTTCTACATGGAGCATACACTTGTCTTATGTCTTATGTATTATACTTGTCTCTTGTGTTATCCAGCAGTTGGTAAATGCTGTTGGGTCTGTTCACAGATATCTGCAGATGTTTGTTTGTTTGTTTTTTTGTCATTGACAAAGTGAGAACAAACATACATGGTACCGTGATGTCAGAATCAAATTCTTAAACAAACATGGTCTTTACCCTAAATAGGAGCAACTGGTTCAGGACAGGTGGTGTAGCCATTAAGTGTCAGTTGGTATAACCACTATTTCTCAAAAATAAAGAAAATACACAGAGAAATGACATAAAAAGAATTTAATGTTTCTGAACTAGTTTTTTGAACAATTTGACACTGGTTATTTAGAAAAAATATATTTTCTGCACATGTTCCCTGCTCAGTATCACAAAAAAAGCATGTCAAATTAAAAATGAGGTACTTACATGGAATCCATATCTATGCAATATTTTAAAATGAGGTAACTACTAGTTTTTATGATGACTTTTGAATACACCAGTAAACTATGTAATATTTGTCCTTCTTTGTGGTTACACTGCTTGACATTTACAGCTTCATGCAGTATTACTTAAAAAAGAAGGAAATCGATTATGAATACCTGAAAAGCAGCCAAAACCAAAACATTCAAATGTCCCATGTCAAAATAAAGCTGAAATAGTCACCCATTGTGTTTTACAGTATAATAAGAGGCCTTTTTTACTTAAACAATGTATTATAAGTAATCCTGGTGATAAATGTACTGGGTAACTAATGGGCAATATTATTATTAGAGGAAAAATGAATGAAGAAGTTCTGGACAACTGGAGTATTTATTCATGTTTATGGTATAAAAACATTTTCTATTATTTTGCATGGAGGTTTTTGATTTGGAAATTTTCACCTTTCCCACTGGGTCACATGATATCTTTTTTCTCTGAGTCATTTTTTAGAACAAGATAACAAAGAACTGAAAAAATGGACCGATGTTTTGCATTTTGTTTTTCCATTGCTTTAATTGACATGAAAAAAAAGAAGTGAAAACTGCATATTTTTAATTTTTTCCCCAAAAAATAATAAAAAAAAGAATAACCAGAGTTTCTGAGGCTGGTTTTAACCAGGAAATGGCGCTGTCTGAAAATACACTGACCGTTTTAAAACGCAGCTTGGTCTACACCGCTTTCCACATTATTAAGCAAATGACATTTTTCTCTTATTTTCTGAAATATTAATGCAAATGACAGTCAGAGTATTTTTCTAATCATCAGCCATTAGAGCATAATTCAGATGTTTTTGAACAAACAAACAGATTCTCATGTGTTGAATCTGCAGCATTAGGAGGTCATATTTACTGAAATCAAAGCTATTTCAATCAAAAACATCTTAACAGGCCAAGTTCATGTTAACATAAAGACCACTTCTTTGATATCACCTTCACTATTCTTGCATCCATTGAACTTGTGAGTTTTTGGAGAGTTTATACATAGCCTATAAAAATTAAAATTATTTACTGAAAACTTACTTTAATTTGGACCTTTTGCTGATCCCTGTTGATTTGTTTCTAAACAAGTCATAGTTTTATTCACGTTAGGGCTTCTTCTTCCAAGTTTTAATAGCTAGCTTATGTCTGTAATTCTGTTAAAGAGTCTGAACATTTAGATTTAAGGTTTGTTTTTTGGTAAACTGGTCCTCCCCCATGGTCTTTTTATAAGAAAAACAAAAACAAATTGGTGTTGATTATTATTAGTAGATAGGAAGAAATATCTGACAGATGTGCCAGGACAACATGATAAAAAATTAAACTCCTGTCATGAGCAGCAACTTAAAGAACAATGTCATAATATTTGTCAAAGGTTTTTAACTCAGGTCATTGCATGAAAACACACACTGGAGTGTAAAGTTAACAATTTTAACAAAAATCATCGGATCAGCAACAGTAGCACAAATTAATAGAAATGAGAAAATGATACATAGACTATGAAAACTATAATTATTTACTGAAAACTTACTTTAATTTGGACCTTTTGCTGATCCCTGTTGATTTGTTTCTAAACAAGTCATAGTTTTATTCATGTTAGGGCTTCTTTTTCCAAGTTTTAATAGCTATTATTGAGCAGAATAGCCGTAAATTGGTGCATATTCATCCGTTATTTAAGAGAGCAGTGTTATTAAGACAGGACGGTGAAAGAGAAGCCAGAGTTTCACTGGGAACTATTTTAATATCACTTTTTCTGGGTCACCTTATTTTCTCAAACTAGAGGTCATAAAAAGGTCAGGACCTGAAGTGGAAAAGTGTGCTGTGCTGTGTTTGTAGATATGTATGAAGAAAACATGACTTCCTACTAAGATGTTTTGAAGTGAACTGCGACATGCTGCATGAGAGCGAACATCAGACCTGATATCAGAACATTCAGAATATGACAAACATTTCCTGCTGTAAAGATTGAACTGATATTTAGTTTCATCACCTTCCTCTCTTCCTCTGATAGAAGAAGGAAAACACTGCAGAACCTTTGACCTTTAACCTGAACATAGAGTTCATAAGGTGAAAGTTACCAGAACACATTAGGACATTTACATGCACTAAGAGGATAAAATGTGGTGGTTCACTATGAGAAACAAAGAACTGTTCTCTGCATTGATGAAGGAGGCATCATGGGAGGAGGTTCTCAATAATCAGGATGATAAATCTGCCTGTCTTTTATTTATAGAATTATTTACATCCATTTTAGACAAAAGTTTTCCACTTGTTCAGTTTAACACAAAATGCAAGTCAACAAAGTGTAAGCCCTGGATGACTCCAGGTCTACAAAGATCTTCTATTAAAAAATAAGTTGTATAATATTGATGTTTACAAAAATATAAAAACCATTTTACTAAATTACTACAAACCATAAAAAGAACTATTTTCATAAAACTTTGAACAATCTCATAATGATATAAAAACAACATGAGACCTCATGAATGAATTATTGAATAAAAGGAAAACATTTACATCAGTTCCATCTCAGTTTTCTGAGGGTTTGACAGAATTCACTAAACCTCTGGACATCACAAATAACTTCAATCAATATTTTGTAAAAACTGTTACAGTTTTGGCCAGAAATATAAAAAATACAGACAAATCCCCTCTTATAAATATCACAGAGCAGTATTCTAGTATCAGTATGTTTGACCCTCCTACCTATAGAGAAGTAGAGGACATTACTGTAAAAACTAGATAAAAATGCAATTTCAGCTGAAACTGTGTGGGAATGCTGAGAGCAGAACTGCTGAAAATAGCTGAGAAAGCACAAAAATAGCTGAAAATAGCATTAAATAGCTAATTAGCATACAAATGGTTGAAAATTGCATAAAAGCTGAAGAGTGCAATACCTGATTAGTGAAAATGTAAAAAACAAAAAAGAGTTAAAAAGAGAGCCATTTAGAATTTTGTCTCCAGATTTACACTTAAGCTCATTGTTTTATAATATTGTTCAGATGAGTGCTTTAAAAACAATAAATTAAAGCCACTCATATGTGACAGTTTAAGCAGCAAGACAGCACAAAACAAAGATGTTTGAAAGAATGGTTGTAGCAGAGGACAAGCATGCATTCAAGTCACTTTACTCCACTTTCACATGAAAAGGGAAGTTTGGGATATTTCTGGAGGAATGACCTTGTTATCTTGGGAAACTCAGGTTTGTCATCCTGACAAAGGAGAGAAATAGTTGAGATCTTTGGGAAACGACCTAAATTTACT
Source organism: Cheilinus undulatus (assembly GCF_018320785.1). Lineage (NCBI taxonomy): Eukaryota > Metazoa > Chordata > Actinopteri > Labriformes > Labridae > Cheilinus > Cheilinus undulatus. The sequence goes on along the minus strand of NC_054886.1, from coordinate 2,648,763 downwards.
CCTTATTATGGGAAAATGGAGTCAATCAAATATAAACATGGGCTCACTCAGACATCCAGAACTTCTGACCCCCATATTTGTGACCTTCTGAAAACAGCTCAATCAGCTACTTTTTGGCTCCGCCCCCCTAACTGATAACCACTGGTCTCTGTGTGGTCTAGATTGATTGTGCTGGTGTTGTTGGTGTCATTGTTCTCCTTTCTGCAACAGCACACAGAGGTCCAAAGCTTCCCAAAGGTCTCTTTTTTGATGAAAACAAACAGAAGTAAGTCTGCAAGTGGACTCAGCCTTACAAACATGGTGGACAGGTCAATTAGAGTGAGATCATGGATATGTTTTCCTGCAATGAGGGCAATAATGTAAGGCAGGAACAGCAGAGTATAAATCAGCAGCACCAGGACTAAGATTGCCACGATTCTCCGTTTTTCATCAGAGGGGACTGAGACAGAAGTAGAGAGAGCTCTGAGGGTCCCAACCAGGAAGAAGATGAACAGTGGGAAGGGAATGATGAAGAAGATGAAGAAGATAATTTTTACATCAAACCCAGTATTCCAGGTGAACACAGTAAAAATCAAGATGGGAGGTATGATCCAGACTACAACACAGACCCCCACAGAGATCCTGATGGTTCGTCTGAAGCGGTACCACAGTGGGTGGGCGATGAGCAAATATCTGCAAAACAAGATGGACGTATTATCTCTGAAAAGATGCACAATACTACAGAAATATTATATTTAATACTATTTAAATAGATAGTTACCTTTCCAGTGAAATACACAGCATGAAGCCAACACTAGTTAATAGACCACATATGTAAATACAGTTCAGAATAATTTGTATCATCACTTCCTCAGGTTTGGACTCCAAAGCGATCAGAAAGCAGAACTGAATGAGGTCTGATATGAAAAGGTTGATGATGTAGATTGGAGCCACCTGACCATTCTTTACCTGAGGAAAATATAGAAACAGAAACAGAAGAGAAGAAGTTCTAAACACGTTCTGTAGTCCTCCATCCAGAATGGACATCAACCTCTGCACAGCTACTGCAGTAACAGCCTGGTCTACATTTTCAGTCAAATCTCATTCTCTATGTCTTGAGTTTATTTACACAAGCTGTCAGCTTCTCCTCCCTGTACCTACTGAGCATCACTGATGGGATCTACATGAACTACAAAAGAAATAAAGATGAGTTCAGTAGTAGTATGACTTTAAAAGTCAGCTGAAGTTTATGGGACCAGCATCACCTTTTATGGTAGTCAGTAAAAAAGCTAATCAGATAGATAGACCCAGTAGTGTGTAGAAATAAAAAACAGGGGATCAGGGAGCTCATGGACCAGTGGATAGGTTTCTCTATGAGATTTTCTATTGTATTCTGTTAGCATCATGCTACATATGGATTAGCATCCTCTTTAACCAGTAGTACACTGAGCACTTTTCTCCTGATTCATACACCATGTTTGAGTAACACCACTCACTTTGAAGTCAGGCCAACTTTCAGCTCCATGGTACGCTGTTTCTGGTGTAGTGTAGGGGACACCATGGCCCACCACGGCCCAATCAGCTGTCCCAAACCTTGGAGCATATTTGACTTTGTAAACTGTCCCTCATTATCTTAAATCAGCATGTGTCACGATCCTCGTCTGTTAAGTTTATTTTTTCACCTTTTTCGCACATTCATGTCTTTTTTATTTTTTTCTTGTTCTAATTTCTCTTTTCTATTTTAGATCGATCATGCTCCATTCACCGCGCCCCGCCTTTTCCGCACTGACTCTCCTTACCTCTTGTGTCACTCACCTCGTCCCCTCCCTCTCCTGTTCTCCGTCCTGCACGCTGCTCCTCACACCGGTCCTGCATCACTAATTAGTCATAGTATAATACTCACCTGCTCACCCACCTCCTTTGTTAGTCCGTTGACCTTCTCTGTCACGAACCAGCTCTCTAGTTTACTCACGTCTTCGTTTCGTTTCGATCTCGACCACGCCAGCCCTTTTTGACTCCGCTCCTGCCTGCTGCTTATTTGTACCTTTGCCTGTGAGTTTTGGAACTTCTGGTTTTTGACTTCGGACTGTATTAAAGAATCTGATTTTTGCCTCACGTCAACCTGTCTGAGAGTCTGCATTTTTGGGTCCTGTTATTCTGTGTTCTGGTCCATGGTTCCTGACATCATGTAAACAGTAGGAATGCCTAGACCATGAGCCTTCTCTGGCCATAATAATGAAATAAACAAGCAAGAATGAGTCCTACCTGCATACAGGTAGACAGTGCCTACAAATGGATTTGACCCCTTCCTGATTTCTGCTTTTTTTGGTTGTGCATATTTGTTACACTGAAATGTTTCAGATCAAATACATTTTTATATAATTGACATTTTATAAACAAATGAATAAAGACATAAATCACATACCAGAGAGTAGAGAGCATAGATGGCCATGAGTAACAAAGGGAGACCGATAGAAATAATGATGCATGTCACTACATGCTTGATGAAGAAGATGTTTTTATAATCCTCCCAAGGTACAACATAAATATCATAATAGTCAGCATAGTCAATGCTTGCCACAGAGATGTTTGCCATTCTTCAGAGTGAAACCTGAAATCACAGAGATCAAGATTTAGACAAAAACATTGCATGACTACAACCATTTTCAAAACTAAAGTTCCTGTAAAGTGATAAAAAATCTTTATGTAGGTTTGTTGTATGACAGGCCACTGTGTTATGGACCACCAGGCCAAATTTCAGTCATGAGAAACATCTCTAAAGTTATAAAATTAAGGTTGAAAATCATTAACTTTCCTCCAATCATCTTTTCCAGAATTCTTGGAAAAGTCCTGCCCTTTCCAAACTCTTTCTATGGGAGCTTTCCCAGTTAAATGTGAAGTATAGTCATGCTATGGATCCATGAAACAGTCTATCTGGCAGGTCAGGTCAGCTGTTTAGGGCCTGTGTCCATAGACGGCTTTTTCTATCATTGCCAGCACCTATAACCTCATTTTCAGAGCTTCTCACCAGCGTTTATTGTTGCTACGTTACAAAGCTTGAATCCTGGGTAGAATCTGTTCTGTTGTTTAAAGATAGCTCTATGTGCTTCATTTTTCTGTATCTGGAGGAAATATCACACAGAAGACATGCAGACAATGTAAAGGAATCCTGTCCTGACACAGGCTGCTGTACAATAGTCGGATCTTTACCTCCATAGTCTAAAGGCGGCCTTACACCTAACCACTTTTCCTCTGATTTCAAAGTCGCAGACAAAATTCCAGAGTCGGAGTAAAATCAGGGAAGTCTTGCTAAAGTCTCAGCTCGCTCTCGTTGTCTCAGTCTCTAGGTGTGAGGTGGTCATTAGACTTGATTTGAGCAGTTTTAAGGCGGTCTTTCCTCAGTCTTGGTGTTACAACAATATCAAACTTGTGGTTTTATGCAAATCGTGTTTTTCAGTGACACCACCGCCATCCACAACCAACAGGAGCCAGTGTTGTGGGTAAGCACATCAAACCCCTTCATTATTCAAAATATGAATGTCGATGTAAATCAGTCTGGAGCTGCTGAATGTCTGCTCTGAACTCCAGAGACTGAAAAAGATTTCTGCTCAGAGCTGCAGTCAGATCTCTGCACAGCTGTTTGTCTGTCAGTTCATTCCAGGCTGACATGACAGGAACGGTAAACCTCCACTGGGATTTTCAAAGTAAAAGTTCCATCAGTTTGTTTCTGTGGTGAGACTACTCATGTTTTCATACAGAACTGTTATTCTGAAGTGTTTCTGGGATAGTTCCTCGGTTGTTGCAGTAACATGCAAAGTTGCTTCAGTGTTTAACTTTCCTTTTGTTTCTCCTCGATGTAAATGATTTAAAAACATCAGATTATAGAGATATTAACTTATATGTGACCTCAGTCTCCTTCAACATCTTGTTCTTGTTGTTGTGAATTTCCCCCAGATGCATGAAATAATGGTCTAACTTACTTTAAGTAATTATTTTAGTCATCAAAGATCTTTTTTAGCAGGCCTTATGCCCTATTCCTATGAAACCTATGAAATCAACCATGTCTGTAATTTGTGGAGTAAAATTTCCAGAGTAAATGACCGACCATATTTCAGCACACAGAGGTCCACAGGTGAAACTTATCCTGTATGAATGATCATCTCTGTGATTTAGGGGGAAATTATTGTTTTTTACAGTCCATGCAGCTTTTTCTGCTCCTTTAATGATTGAAAACAATCATAGAGACTGTGTAGGAGATTGTTAACAAAGTTTGAACAGCATTTGAATCATGGAGGAGGATGCTGATACTGAGAGATACTCAAACAATCCTGCAGGCTATCACAGAGACACGCTTGGATTTATATTCATAATATTTACAAGTTATCAAAAAGTGTCTAACATCTAAATCCTTAAATAGTATTTGTAATAAGATGACAGTTCAGAGATGTTTCAGTGAGCAGATCTTACCTGGATGAAGTCTCTTCACTGATGTCTGATGTTTCTCTGCATCCAAACTGTCTTTGCTGATTATGGTCAGTGATCACATTCACTCATGATATAGCACTGCTCTTTCAAGGAAGTCAGAAAAACATAGGTCATGAATAATTATGCATCAGCTGTGAAAGGCAGAAACTAACATCGTCACAAACCATGTTAAATAAGGAAGCATCTTCCATGGAGATAACTGGTTTCATTGTGGTTTTTCCTCTTTAATACTTTTCATGTTACCAGTGAAGCAGAAGGAGAGATATGACTGTTGCGTTTTCTCGTCTCTGTAGATTCACTGGTACTGTGTGTGTGTGTTCTGACACACATGAAAAAAATATTCATGAGGCCTGATTGCATGACTTTCAGCATGAATATAATCACCTTCTCAACTTCAGTAGGGCAGCATTTTATTCTAATTTAATTTGATCCAATCATTCTGATCCCTGAGTTTTATTTAAGGTGTTAGAGTCCATCACCAGCCCCTCACCTTCACATTTTACTGATGATTCTCAGGATTTATGTGAGAAGTTTTCAGTTCCTTTTAACAACAAAGTCAAGGACATCAGGGAAAATATCACACCCCCAGCCTGTATTTTAAATCCAGGGAGAGATTTTTAATTATTTTAGTAGTTTTGAGTCGGTGTCCATGTCCTTTTAGCTGAAATTTTATCCCAGATGAAAACAGCTTGATGTTATTCCCACCAAATTTCTCAAAGAGGTTTTTAACACGGTTGGACCCAGTATTTTATCAGTAACTAATAGTTCTTTAACAGAAGGTGTAGTTCCCTCTGTTTTTAAACACGCTGTGGTCCAACCTCTTTAAAAAAAACCAAATCTTGACCCCTCTGATTTTAATGATTTGACCGATTACAAAAACTTCAGTTTTTATCTAAAGGTTTAGAAAAGGTGGTTTCTACACAGCTTTAATCTTTAATGTCTCACAATGACTAAGAAATTCCAGTCTGGTTTTAGAACAGGTCACAGCACTGAGACGGTCTGGTCTATATTCTGGTTTCAGACTGGATCACAACACTGAGACGGTCTGGTCTATTGTCTGGTTTTAGACCAGGTCACAACACTGAGACGGTCTGGTCTATAGTCTGGTTTGAGACCGGTTTATAAAACTGAGACGGTCTGGTCTATAGTCTGGTTTTAGTGCAGGTGGTGCGCTGCTGCTGCATTTAAATGCAGCGTCCTGTTTTGAGTCAATACCAGACGCCATTTGTTCCGTATTTCGTCCCTCATGTCCTACTCTGCCACTGATTGACTAATACGTGTTGCATTTGTGGGTTGGATTGATCAGCTAAAACATAGAGCCAATCAGAGGTCGAGTTAGGCGAGTCTTCTCTTCGCAAAACAAAACAGGAGGGAGAGGTGACAGCTTCAGACACTTGCGGCGCTAAAGCGTTTATGTATACACACGTGGACAAAATTGTTGGTACCCCTCTGTTAATGAAAGAAACACCCACAATGGTCACAGAAATAACTTGAATCTGACAAAAGTGATAATAAATAAAAATTCAATGAAAATTAACCAATGAAAATCAGACATTGCTTTTAAATTGTGGTTCAACAGAATTATTTTAAAAAACAAACTCATGAAACAGGCCTGGACAAAAATGATGGTACCCCAAGAAAGATTGAAAATAATGTGACCATAGGGACATGTTCAACCAAGGTGTGTCCTCTAATTAGCATCACAGGTGTCTACAAACTTGTAATCAGTCAGTCGGCCTATTTAAAGGGTGACAGGTAGTCACTGTGCTGTTTGGTGACATGGTGTGTACCACACTAAACATGGACCAGAGGAAGCCAAGGAGAGAGTTGTCTCAGGAGATTAGAAAGAAAATGATAGACAAGCATGTTAAAGGTAAAGGCTATAAGACCATCTCCAAGCAGCTTGATGTTCCTGTGACTACAGTTGACCATATTATTCAGAAATTTAAGATCCACGGGACTGTAGCCAACCTCCCTGGACGTGGCTGCAGGAGGAAAATTGATGACAAATCAAAGAGACGGATAATAGGAATGGTAACAAAAGAGCCCAGAACAACCTCCAAAGACATTAAAGGTGAACTCCAAGGTCAAGGTACATCAGTGTCAGATCATACCAGTTGTCATTGTTTGAGCCAAAGTGGATTTCATGGGAGATGACCAAGGAGGACACCACTGTTGAAAACAAATCATAAAAAAGCCAGACTGGAATTTGCCAAACTGCATGTTGACAAGCCACAAAGCTTCTGGGAGTATGTCCTATGGACAGACGAGACAAAACTGGAACCTTTTGGCAAGGCACATCAGCTCTATGTTCACAGATGCAAAAATGAAGCATACCAAGAAAAGAACACTGTCCCTACTGTGAAACATGGAGGAGGCTCTGTTATGTTCAGGGGCTGCTTTGCTGCATCTGGCACAGGGTGTCTTGAATCTGTGCAGGGTACAATGAAATCTCAAGACTATCAGGGTATTCTAGAGAGAAATGTGCAGCCCAGTGTCAGAAAGCTTGGTCTCAGTCGCAGGTCATGGGTCTTGCAACAGGATAATGACCCAAAACACACAGCTAAAAACACCCAAGAATGGCTAAGAGCAAAACATTGGACTATTCTGAAGTGGCCTTCTATGAGCCCTGATCTAAATCCTACTGAACATCTGTGGAAGGAGCTGAAACGTGGCGTCTGGAGAAGGCACCCTTCAAACCTGAGACAACTGGAGCAGTTTGCTCATGAGGAGTGGGCTAAAACACCTGCTGAGAGGAGCAGAAGTCTCACTGAAAGTTACAGAAATCGTTTGATTGCAGTGATTGCCTCAAAAGGTTGTGCAACAAGATATCAAGTTAAGGGTACCATCATTTTTGTCCAGGCCTGTTTCATGAGTTTGTTTTTTAAAATAATTCTGTTGAACCACAATTTAAAAGCAATGTCTGATTTTCATTGGTTAATTTTCATTGAATTTTTATTTATTATCACTTTTGTCAGATTCAAGTTATTTCTGTGACCATTGTGGGTTTTTCTTTCATTAACAGAGGGGTACCAACAATTTTGTCCACGTGTGTACATGGAAGTGAGCGGGAGACTAAGACCAGTAACAGATCATCAACTCCTGCACTCCTCTAACCTCTGCACCCCTCCTTCATGAAACAGTCCAGCCTCACCTCATCGCTCTCTCTCTCTCTCTCTCTCTCTCTCTCTTTCCACACGTGCCCCTGGCACACGCACACTGGGAGCTCAGGAAGAAGTTCAAAAAAAGTTTTGTTTTTCCTCGTTCACACAGCGCTGAACAGACAGGAACTATATTGTGATTTATTCTCATATTTCAGAATGTCCATCTTTGTGTAAATGGTGATTGTAGTAGTGAATGAAAACCATGTAGTGTGTTCCTGATCAGATTGTTGTTAGGACCATGGTGGTAATGTGCTTTTGTTGTTAACATGATATTTTGTTGTTGTGGAGAATGTGGCTGTGCCTGCTGTGTGTATGTGGCCGTCTTTTCTCTATCTGCTGAATTAGGCGTGACATCATCTGACGCTGACCGGCTGCTCCAGTCCCCGGTCCGACAGGTGATAGGCTGCAGCAGAGGTGATGATGTCATCAGGGGTAACCTGGTCTCATTCAGCTCCCAACCAGCCACAGCACACTTCTTTGTTAGTGAACTCACATTCTTTCATTGTTTCTTTGGCTCTAGTTTGGCTGAATCTTTGCTTTACTTAAACTCAGTTTGGAGCGTTGCTGATACTCAGGGAGACTAGTTCACTGTTATTTGACTTAGTAGATTAGTTTGGATTCTCCCTCCATTTGAATCCCTTTGTTTTTTACAAACTTATTCACCCTGAGTTAAAGTCTTATTGTTCCAGGGTTCATGACATCCTGATTAAAAAGTGGATTGTGACTCACTGAGTAAGAGGCTCCATCAGACCTGATATGAGAACATGCAGAATATGACAAACATTTCCTGCTGTACAGATTGAACTGATATTTATTTCATCACCTTCCTCTCTTCCCCTGAAATAAGAAATAAAAACGTAACATAACCTTTTTTAACTTTAATCTTAACATAGAGTTCATAATGTAAAAGTTTCTAGAATACATCAGAATATTCCAAAGTTATCAACAAGTCTGACTTTTTTTTCCTCTCTCTCTCTCTCTCTCTAATTCTGAGCCAAAGTTCTTAACAGGATCCTCACAAGATCTTATACTTTTGTCAGATTTTAATTTAGCATCTTCATATTTATTGACAAGAAAAGGAGTAAAAATAGAGATGATGTGAATTTTGTTCAATTTCAATCAGGAGAGACTTAATACAAGTTCAACAATGATTTATTTTACAAATTGAATGAAAGAGAATTGTGCAAAGTTCTTGGCGATTAGACTCCACTGTGATGATATATATTTAAAGGGCTAGTGAAGCACACGGCAGGAGTAGGATCCCCCCCAAAAATGGTGGAAGAGAGACATAAAGATGCCAGCCTTACCTTACTTAGCAGAGACAGGATTCTGTATAAATAAGACAGAAATACATCAGCCATGAATAGCAGGTGACAAACACATTGAAATGGCAACCAGAATTTTCAGGGTTCATTTGATAAAAGCGAGACTTTACTTTAAGAATTATTAAGCCATTTAAGTATTAGTGAATATTAACCTGTTTTGGAGGTCCGGCCTTTCCGGGGTCCAAAGACCTGAAAGGTGACCTTTGTTGCGTGTGAGTGGTGTTTGAACCCAAAATGCAGATGATGAAGCAGTTTTAAAGGTTTTATTGAGACTAGGGGAAGGTCCAGGGAGTGAATCGTCGTGGGAGAGAGTGCTGTACAAAGCTGCAGGTGAGCGTGGAGTGAGGCACACAGGTGAGTAAGAGCAAAACTCTGGCACTGCAGAAAATCACGAGCAGCCTCTTGTAGGTAGTCGAGATTGGATGCAGCAGGTGTGATCCTACTCCGCAGCGCCGTGGGGGATGGTGAACCTCAGGAGAAGCACTGACGAGTTACCCAACAAAACAACGGACGCCGGCAGCCGGCGACCGGAAGTATCATCAAAATAAAATACAAAATAAAACTCACGGTCCGAATACACCACAGACCTTGCTTGATTGAATATGTTTAAACCTTTTTAGGGGTGACATGTGGACATTTAAATGACCTGAAAGGTAAACTTGCTAATTTAACTGTGATTAAACTTTTGGGTGTCCAACCTTTTCGGGGTCATAAGACCTAAAAGGTGACCCTTTTTGAGTAAATATGTTATAATGTATTTAGGATGGTTCGGCATTCGCGGGGTCCAAAGACCTGAAAGGTGACCTTGCTTGATTGATTGCGTTTAAGCCTCTTTTGGAGTCCAGCCTTTCTGATGATGATTGTGATGGTGAATGATTGATGGAAACGCTGCACTTTTATTTCTAATTCAGTGACTATGACGGTCTTCTTGACCTGTTCTCATATAATGAACACTTATGTTGCTCTGTTCCTAAAAGATTTTTTTTTTTTTTTCCCAGAGAGATAGGCAGGTGGCCACCACCAATAATGCAGAGAAAGGAATGCAGATGAAGCTTAAGTAGTGCAGAGAAACCAGAAGTAATTTTATATCAAGCCCGTTTGCAGCTGGAGTATTTACCAGGATTTTAGGAAACACATTCTTTTTTTCCAATTTAAATTTTATTGTTTCCTTCACAAACAATCATCTTAAACAATAATAGTGCCAATAATGCACACAATGAATTAAAACATGGAATTCATTTAAAAAAATAAAAACATAGTAAGTAAATAAGTAAGGCATTTCCTATAAGTCACAACAGATCGAAAAGTAAAGTGCATTAAAACAAAACCATAAGTGTATGCAAAATAGCAAGCAGTATGACCAATCTTGAAGGAAACTTGTTTTTTTTAACTTTTCTTCCCTCCCTCCCCCCTCCCTTAAGCCAGTCGAACCCAGGGCACTGTAATGATTTAGATTAGGTCTCCTTGGTCTGAGATTCCTCAGTCTGTGTCAAAAAAGGACTCCATAATTCCATATAAGCATCTAGTTTCCCATTATGTAAATTAGTCGCTCTAGGAGGTTGTTTCTAATAAACCAAATCCCTTCATGAGTTTTAGAATGAGAGAAAGCTGATTTCTCTGACAAGATGACGACAATATAATTGTACACATTACAAATATATTTGTACATTTCGACATGTAGAAACTCATTTGCAGATATCTGTAATTGAATTTTTACTAGTAAGAATCATTATTACAGATATCTACAATTGAATTTCCACATGTTGAAAAGGAATTGTTACTAGTAGAAATGTAATTTCAGATATGTGGGCGGGGCAATGACGTCATTTTGGATATGTGGGCGTGATGGGCCGTCAGCATACAGCCATTGGTCGACTTGTAAATAGTTCATGAATATTCAACAAATCCTAAAGAGGTATGAAAATGCACCGCCATCGGCATCACCACATTAAAAATTCTATCAAAAGCAGAAACTGCAGTCTCAGTGTTTCCGTTTTGCTTCATTTTTCAATTTCTCCCAACTGTAATTCACTAAAATGTACTTATTTCCTTGTCAGACATTGAAATTATGACAGGTTTAATTTATCAGTAAACGTGATTTTGCCTCTTACCGGGTGATTCAACCAGGTAGCAGAAGATGTCAGGGAATGACACATCAGGCCATTGAATAGGATCATTCGTCCACTCTTTAATAAGATACGGACAAGAATCAGATCCTATTAGAGTAATTTCTTAATGTTTTGTCTCTGTCAATTAGCTGTAAGGAATCAATGTGTGACATTTTAGTGGTTAGCATATATATCAGAATTTAAAATCCCGGGCTGACAGTGCTGCGGGCGAGGGGGAAAGGATTGTTTTCCCCCTTGAAATGCCCCGCCCCCATCTATGACGCAACTGTGACGCGACGCCGACCGTGTCTATGGCCGTGTCCAAAATCACTCCCTATTCACTATATAGTGCACTATACAGTGAATACGCCATTTTGTAGTAGTGTCCGAATTCTGAGTGAGCATTGTTATTCACTATATAGTGCACTCATTCTATCCCACAATGCATTGTGAAAAGTAGTGAACAACCGATGGTCACTAGCTCAGCAATATTTACCATAATGCATCGCGGTCGCTGCTCTCAAGCATGACGGACGAACGAGAAGAGCACAGGAACATATTTGAAAACTTTTTAAAATGCTTTTTTGTTTATTGGTTTTGCCAAATCTGTAAGATAATATTAAGGATTCAAAACGGAGTAACTTTTTCCCCCTATGATGATTACAAGAGACCATCAGCTTTATGCAAAAATAAGTGATAATACACACAAAAATGTATATTATGTTGTCACTATAGAGACAACTTTTTTATCTATTAGTATATCTATTTTTTGTGAAAATACGTTACATTTTGTGGCAGTTTTTATTGAAATTCTACCGTTAATTTCGATCCTCAGCTGTTGTCAAGGAAATTTACGAGCCGCTGCTGCTATACGTTTAAATTGTGAGACGGCGATGACGTCATCGCCCTCAGCCAGAGTAGTGTCCGAAATCATTTTTGTGTTTTGCAGTTGAGTCCAGGTGGTTGAATCCAGGTTTGGACTTGTGCCACGAGGTTCACCTCTTTCATACCAGTGTCCTCCTGTTGTAGTCACAAGTCATGTCAAACACTGAGGTGCCCCAGCATTTCCCAGACTTCCTATGGATGGTAGCAAACCCCCCACTGCTGTGCACTTTGTCGCCAACTACAACCATTTCTTCTTTTTGGAGAGCCTGACTGTCACTCCAGAGACTTCAGGTATGATTGAGGAGGGGACACAAGAGCAGTCTAAGTGCCAGTTGCTCAGAGTACCAGCCAGCAGGTTCTATGAGGTTTGCCACATACAGGGGGAGTCCTCTGGTCAAGCACTGGCAGCACGTATACTGAAAGGAGGTAGACAGACTGGTGCAATGAATAGGGGCCTTGAGCATGAACCCCAAGTGCTAGAACAGTACTCAAAAATGTTCCATGTAAATGTCTCACCCTGTGGCCATGTCGTTCATCCTGATCCTCCTCATCTTGGAGCTATCCTAGATGCAAAGGTGTTTGACCCAAATGCAGGTCCTACCTTTGGGAT